>NC_056729.1:1048628187-1048743187 GCF_019279795.1 Protopterus annectens | reverse complement strand
ATGTGTATATCTGTCTGTCTATCTACATTTAACATACATGGTTTACCTTTAGTTTCTGAAATAGCCACTTTGTCGACAACTTGAATGACTGGGAGAAGTGATCAAGTACAGGTTTAGTCAAGTGGTAGATTATTACAAAACTTTAGTGATCAACTGTGTCTGTGGGGAAAGTAAATGTTGGTCTGAGAATGTAATGCAGAAACTTTTGAGTATACCGAACGTTTTGGCCTTCATAGGGTGGGAATGTATGTTGCGTTGTGTTTGCAGGTTAGGGTTGCAGGAAGCTTAGGCAGGAGGATAGATTTACTGTTGTACACCTTTGCTGATGCGTGTAATGTCTGTCTAAGTAATTGTGTGCATTCCTCTCAACTGTACAGATTTTCACAGACTGTTGAGATTTTGCCCGATATTTTTGTCCATTTTTCATAAAATTGTGGTTTTCTGGTAAATTAGTGGTAAATCATTAAAGATTGAAGTTAGAAATTAATGAAATACATTTAAGTTTCAAACTTCATACCCTTCAAAAAATCCATGCTAATGCAAAACATGCTATTCTATCAACGTTCTAAGTTTGTAAGAGCAATATTTAAAAATTGTCCCTATTTTTTGTCCTTTGTCCCCATTTTATTTATGGCTTTGTCCATATTTCTTGCTCTAAGAGGTTGAGAATTATGCTTGTGTGTTGGTAGATGTAGTAGGGCTGGGGTTAGAGGCAGGATGAAGGTCGGGGGTTCACACACATTAGTAAGATGGTGCAGGTGGAGGTAGAGTGCCGCTTCCATAATACTGCTGTTATTCAAAGTATGTCTGAAGTTAGCGGAATGATTTTGTTGATCAGTCTGAAAAGGAAACTGGTTTCATTTTTCAATCAGTTGTTTATGTGTTTTGATAGGATGAGTTTGTCACTAATGTTCAATTGCTTTGTATTCGGACATTAGTGCATTTCAGGATTTGATAAATAATCACATATAAATCAGACCAAGAAGGGAAAGGAGATTACATGAACATAATCTTCATACTTCCTGAAACACCATTCACCAAAGGCACTTCCAAACTCCCAGTGCACATAGCACTAGTGAAGTGTAGGCTTCATCAGGGACTGAACCCTCAGACTGTGGAGAATACCTGTTTAGTACAGAGCAAAGTTATTTTTTGTTAATAATCACTCTGGGGGCATTAACAATTTATAACTATTCTTTATGTGTTGTCAGCCATTCCACCTGTGTAACCAATCATGGTATCAAAGCCACATTTACAGAAACATCTAAAATAAAGTATACAGTTTCACATACTCCATTCACTTGCTATACAAAAACACTGCTGCTATAAAAATCAGTCTTCTGGATATGAAATGTACTTTCTCATGTTTAAATGAATCACCATGCTATGAAATGTACTTGAATTAACAAAAAAAAAAGAAAAAAAAAAGAAAAATGAAATAAATAAAACATAAACCACAATCATGCAAGACGAAAACAACATTAGTGGCAGAATAAAGTTGAAACTAATTTATACTGAATACCGTTGTCAATGGACTACTAATGAAAAAAAGAGAGGATACTATACAATTAGCCACAATACTAACAAAAATTACAAAATTATTATAGAAGTAGACAAGAAAAACAAGTAGCAGACAGCCTGTTAGAAAAACTAAGTGAAGCCTATTTAAGTGATACAGTTATCATACCCTACTGAAAAAAAATGAGTAACAGTAATTTACTTTATTTGTTGTATGTTTTTATTTTTTCACTTGGTAGGTGCATTGCTCATCATGACCTTTTCTATCAACAACTTGGGCTCAAAAGAACAAATTTAATAAAAGCCTGCATATAGCACAGAGCAACAATGTTTAGCTATATTGCAAAGACACAAACCTGGATTATGGAATGTAATTGTCTGTGTTCAGCCCTTTGTAGCTCTGGTCATAGCCATTCAGATTCTTAGACAGCACTGCCACAGTGTTTACCTTTAAGACATGCAGCACCACAGAGGGCTGCCTCTGTGGCTTACCACAAATGCTAATGAGGCATTCTGGGATAGAGGCATATAATAATGTATCATATTTTTCCCCCAGAAATGCCTCATAAGTGATTTCTGCAGCTAAGCAATTTATAGAACCACTCAGCTGGATATACCTATACCAACAGCAGCGATATTTAACTTGTCCAAATGCTTGCATTCAGCCATACATTCAAAGGTATCACATAAGAAGAAACCACAGATAAGTTTATTTGATACGTACTGTTGGAGTGTGTTCAGGTGCCTATGTGTGTTGCTGCATGAGTGAATGCATGCAGAGGTATGAGTAGTGTCAAGTATGTGCACACACACGTGTGTGTGTGTGTGTGTGTGTGTGTGTGTGTGTGTGTGTGTGTGTGTGTGTGTCTGCCTGCATAGTCTCAGTAGGGGGGTTAGCTAGGAGATAGTAGAGGTGCAAGTGGGTATGAGTGTTTATGTCTGTGAGTGTATGGGTGAATGGGTACATAAGTGTGATTGATTGAGTGAGAGAGTATATCTGATGTATGAATGTTTTGTGTGTGTGTGTGTGTGTGTGTGTGTGTGTGTGTGTGTGTGTGTGTGTGTGTGTTTGTGTGTGTAGGTATGTGGGTGGGTGTGTTTGTGGGAGTGGCTGGGTGTGTTGGATGGGTGTCTGGGTGTTTGTATCAGGGTTTGTGTGATGGTTGGGAGATTTCATACTTCTCTACTTAGATTACTGAACAGTGGATGTAATATGGGCATAACTCTCAAGTATACCTCATTATGAGGAATATTCCTCATTTGAGGTATTAAAAAGTCCATGTTCCACAAAGTTCTACATTGAAAGGGCTTGTCACACATTCAGTATTATCAATTTTTTTAAACCGATATCCATAGTAAATAGAGCTGAATTGTATTAATTCATTAAAATAACTAATATATAAGTAAATATATCACATTTTAACTATCCTGTGAGCTTCCTAGTTGAAGTTGTTAGTAAGCATTCCACATTTTGCTCATTTGTTCCACATTATGAGAGGAAAAGTTCCTCATTTTGGAAATAGAAGTTTGAGAGCTGTGAATATGGGCTGGAGACCAGACACCAGGAAAGCACAGTAAATATTATTGAAATCACTTTAAAAGTTAACAGAACAACATATTTTGCAGCAAGAAGCTGCAAATGAGAATAACATATGAAACTCTTATATATGGCATTATTGACTGACTGTAAGCATCCAGAAAAAGGGACAGAGAGTCTCCGTAAGATCATGGATATTTAGTGACAACAGATACAGTTAAGAGGTGTGTGTGTGTGTGTGTGTGTGTGTGTGTGTGTGTGTGTGTGTGTGTGTGTGTGTATCAGTATGTCTTTGTATGTGTGTATATGTGTATGGAGGCTCAATGAGAGGGGTGCCTGTGATAATGTGATGCATTGGACAACAGTAATGAATACCACAAGAGCAGCGAAAAAGGGTTTGTTAGCTCTTGAACTAATAAACAAGCAATTTAGAGGCATTAGCTGATAATGAGGTCTTTCCTTGGCTTGAATTGCATATTATAAATCTTACATTAGAAGATATATTTTGTATCACATACCAAGTGCCTCAGAAAAGCGCACACACACGCACATCATATATGTTCACAATAATTTTCACTGATGGTTTGGTGACAAAGATTCTTCCTGGGATTCAGAAAGAATGTTCTACATTTTGATATATATATATACACCCACACACACACATAAGAAATTCATGCTCATATTTTGGCGGTTAGGAAAGGCCCATCTGTTTCATTTTGTGTTTCTGTATCTCCTAGCTTTGTATTATAGAATGTCAGAATGCTAGAAGCCAGCCACACATTATTGAGCTGCGGCCCTGGCCTTATCAAAACCTTTCCCAGTAATCTGTCATGTGAAAGAATACAAAAACAAAGTGGAAAGACAGATAGACAAGGAACGGGACTCTGACAGCTTGGAAGCATGTAAAGGATTTGCTTGGAGTCTGATGAATAATTACTATAATGCAGAGTACTATGGGAAGGCTGAGCTGCAGGCTGACATCCCAGTCCCCTAACCACTTAACAAGGCAGTAGTACTCAATCTGCAGAATTTTATTTTTATTTATTTATTTATTTGCAGTTTGTTTGCCAGGATGATCCATTGGTCCAAGAACAACCCGTTTTCAATGGAGTGCTGGGGAGAAAAGTTCCCCAATAACACAAGTTATAAACAAGTAAATGTAAAAAGCTCCATAATAACAAAAGTTATAAGCAAGTAATTATATAACAGTAAATACAGAAGTACAACTAGAATCATAGTATTTACAGCTACAATATGAAGCAAACAATCAAGGTTAAGAAAAATATGAATTGTTGTAAATTCTTGCTAGTACTTTGTGAGGAAACGAATAGGACTCTGGAGTACCTGGGATGTCTGAGGTATAGAAAGGAGAAGAGGCTATGTGGGATGGGTGCTGGAGCATTCCCAGAGAGATGTTAGGTATGAGTGCAGTGAGGTTTTGAAGGAAGAATGACTAGAGATGGGACGGATGGATGGTGGAAGGGAGTTCCACTGACGTGCAAGGGAAAAGCATAGGAGATTTTTGCCAGGGGGATGTGTTGGTTTATGCAATTCTATCAAGTTTTGATTGATGGATCTTAAGAATCTTTCTGGAAGGTGCATTTTAAGGGATGAGGATGAGGAGGGACAGAGGGAGGGACTAAAATGAGTTTGTGAGCATGAGTGAGTTGAATGTAGGTGAGATACTTGGGTAGCTGTAACCAATTTAGTTTGTGAAAGCTGACATAGTGATGGGTAGAAGAATTGTGGCTAGTAGCAAACTTGGCAATCTTATTATAGCAAAAGGAGAGTTTTGACTTGTGTGGATTGTAGGTTAGTTAGGAGTGGGGCACCATATAGGAGAGAAGGAATGAGGAATGTGGTAGAGAGAGTGAACTTTTAGAGGGAGTGAGATAGCGACAATGGCGGTAGAGCATACCAAGTTTCTCGTGTTTTTTTATGTTTATTTGTATGTGGGGGAGGTGAATTTAAGCTGATCATCAATGAGGATACCTAATAGTTTGGTCTCAGATATGACTTCAAGAGTTGTATTGTTGTGGCTGGTAATGCAGAATGTGTTTTTATTTATAGTGGTTGTTTTAGAAGAGGTGAATAACATAAGTTTGGTTTTTGAGGTATTGAGTGCTAGGTGATTGTCTGTCATCCACTGTTCAGTGGTGGAAAAAGCATCTTGGGTTAGTTTTAGGAGAGTGGGGATAGAGGTTGCAGAACAGATTATACTTGAATCATCTGCATATTGGATACGATTTGTGTTAGGGATTGAGTGGTGAAAATCATTTATGAAAATATTAAACAGGAGGGGACCCAGTATGGTGCCTTCTGGTACACCAGTGGGTGTGCTGAGGAATGGGGATGTGGCTTTTTTCCATTTATCTGCTTGTTGCCTATTTCAGAGGAAACTAGAGAACCAGTTGAGAGAGAAAAGAGATAGGTTTAGATTAGAGAGTTTAGCTAGGAGAAGGTTGTGAGAGATGGTGTCGAAGGCCTTAGAGAGGTCCAGTAGGAGTGTAGAAACAATATATCCAGAGTCACAGGCTTTGTTGACAGTTTTGAGGAATGACAGAAGAGCCATGGTTGTGCTGTGGCCTGATCTGAAACCATGCTGTGTGGGAGTTAGTAAGTGATTGTGTATGAGATAAGGTAGGAGTTGTAAATGGATGCATTTCTCAAGAACTTTGGAGATGGGGGATAAGATTGTGATGGGGTGGAAATTTGTGATATTATTGTTGTTGCCCACTTTGTGAAGGGTTAAGACGAAGGTCATTTTCCAAAGTTGAGGTACATAGCCTTCTTGGATAGAGTGGTTGATTAAAATAGAGATGGGGAAGGCAATGGATTTGGCGGCTATACTAAGAAAGTATGAGGGAATGTTGTCGGGTCATTGGAGCAGGGTTTCCGTTTTTGGAGAATTTTTTATGGTAGATGTGAGAATGGGTTTTATAGAGAAAGGAGGAGGTTTAGAGGTGGAGATATTTGAGAATGAAGGGAAAGGGGAGGATAGGGGAGGGGTTGTAATAGTAGTATTGTTAATGAAGGATGAGGTAAGTTTTATGGCTAGTTTGTAATATGGAGAAATAAGCTTTGTGGTCTGCTATGATAAGCTTTATGACTTTGTTGTGGAGTGCTTTGTATTCATTAAGGGTGGACGGGGTATTATTTTTCAGGTGGCATACCCAAGCTTTGTCTTTAAGGTGCATGGCAGCTAGTGTGCCTTTGGTTAGCCATGGGGCAGTTTTGCTTTTTATTCTTTTAGTTTTTAGAGGGGCATGTGAATCTAGGAGGTTTAAGAATGTTGAGTTGAAGTAGGATATGGCATTATCCAATGGGAGGGTTTTCAGAGGGCTCCAGTTTATTGATTTTAGTGAGGCCGAGTTCTTTAGGGAATGAGTGGAAATATAGTTATGAGATATTTGTTAGGGGGAGGGAAGGCGGTGGGCAAATGTGGGGAGGTGGTCACTGAGGGAGCTAGGAAGTGTGCCAGTATTGGAGAAATAATAAGGATGAGTAACTAAGGCCCAGTCAAGGAAACTACCAGTGGAGAGGATTTTAGAGGGTCTAGTAGTAGAATTGATTAGCTGAGAGAAATTATAAAGGTTAATGTTTATGGAGTTTGTGGGGGACTGAATGGAGGACCAATTTATGTTCATGCCACCTAAGATTATTGTTTCATTACTAATATTGGTGGAAAGCCAGGTGAGAATATATTTCAGTACAGAGATGTTGTCCCCAGGGGAGAATGTATAGAGAATCTATGCATATGTATTTGTGCTTGTTTAGTTGAAGTAGGACCAAGATTATTTCGGCATTGTTGAATTGGCGAATGCCTTTAGAATAGGGGGTAACAGATAGGGAGGATGAGTATAGGAGAGCTACTCCTCCACCTTTTCTGTGGGTTCTATCTTTCCTGATGATAGAGTAGTTGGGAGGTGTTATGTCTGAGTCCTTTAAGTGAGGTTTTAACCAGGTTTCAGAAATAGACAGGATATCTGGTTGATTATAGTGAAGCCAGGAGTGGAGGTTGGAGATTGTGTTGGTTATGCTTTGGGCATTTAGAGAGGTGAATAGGATGAGTTTGGATGTTGAGGAGGGGGTAAGGGGGCCTGGGTTAGGGTGTATATCACCAGAGAGAGGGATGGTAGTTACCTGGTGAATTAGGCTGAGGAGGTGCTTGGAGAGCTTATTATCAGAGTGGAGTATTGTGAGATTTGTAAGGGTATGGCAGTTTGTAGAGGGAGCAGAGTGCTTATAGGGAGAAATTAGTTTGTTGTGAAATAATATATTTTTTGATGGGATATAGGTGGGGGAATATAAGGACCATAAGGAAATAAGAGGGTGTGAGGGTGGTTTGGTAAGTGGGTAGGTAGTGTGAAAGGTTGGTGAATGGTTGATGGAAAGGGGCTGGGTGAGATAGTACAAAAAGGATAAGGTGAGAAGAAGGAGTATTAGAAATAAAAAGGAGGAAGTTTGATGAGGCATGGTGAGGTTTGCAATAGTTGGAGAGTGGATATGATACAAAATAGATGGAGTGGTAGGTTGGGTGGAGTAATGTGACAGAAGAGATGGAGTGGTAGGTTGGGTGGAGTAATGTGGGAGAGGTGAGGGAGGAGAGTAGTGATAGGTAGGTGGTGGGTTGTGAGAAAGGTTAATTGGATGGTGTTGGGATGGTTGGATTGGATGGTTAGGGAGTGGGTGTGGTTATGTGGAGTATAAGTGTAGAGTTGCTGGGCGTGGGTGGGAATTGAGAGCAGGGTAGGGGAGTGGAGTGAGCCCATAGGGTGAACAGAGTGGGTAGAGACAAGGAGAAAAGGATTGCCTCAACAGACAATCAGTGAAATTGAGAAATAGGCCAAAGAGCCTGTGTCAGGTCAGGGATTGGTGTACTGGAATGTAACTATGGGCTTATTTTAAAACTAAGAGCCAAAATATTGAGGAGAATCACTAGAAATGTTATAGTTTCACACACGGACTGGTCTATAAGGATATATGACCAAATAAGAGGAAGGGTAATATTGCCACCTAGTGACCAAATAAATAATCGTAACCGGGTTGTGTAGTTGAGGAGAAGAGTAGGATTTACAGGGAGGAAGGAGACTGCTGCAGGCTGCTAGCTACGCGCAGAGGGGCACCACACTAAGCAGAATTATTTCACAAACATAGTAGGTAAGACACATACACTTTAAGGTCCTTGGGAAGTGGGGCGTTACATCTGTAGAACACTTGAGTAGGATTCCAGTTGGCTTGATGTCAGAGGTGGTAAGTCTGGCCAATACTGTGGAGGAACACCTTGGGAGGTGGGAGACGCAAGACTGGGCAGGCTGTAAGGGAGAAAGAGGTCTACTATTAGTATTCTCACTATTGAGAGAGGGGAAAGGAGAAGATCAGAAAAGCAGCTAGGAAGTGTAGGGGAGATAGTGGGAGAGGCCAGAGGGAAGGGTTAGCATAAGAGTGGAGGTGAGCAGGAAGAGAGAGACCTGTAAGAAGAAGGAGAGAGCAGCAGGAGATATTCAGTAACAAATTCAATAAATGATATAAGGCAGCAGCAGGGATGTTAGTGAGAGAGAAAAAAACACAGCATCAGTTTAAGCACATAATATTCACAGCGATAAATAGGTAGCACAACGTGAAGCAGCAGCAATTTCAGTACAAGTGTATGCAGCAGTTAAAAATGCATTTCAACAGTACGAAGTAAGCACAAATGTGTAAGCCAACAGCACAGATCATGTCGACAAGACACAGCAGGAGTTACACGTAGTTGCAGTATAAAGAAAATGCACCAATGGCTCAATATAATAAGGCGCCTGAGTGCTGCGTCTATATTATCTGGTATATTTCTGTGCCCATAACCTTAGAAGCAGAGGCAGATATTATACACTAGCTACTGGATACCTGGATGTAATTGCTATTTCCAAAGTGGTTTGAAGCATTTAAAGCCCAGGGGAGTAGTTAGCGGTAGTCTGAGCTCGCAAGCTTCTTTAGACTCATGCAAGTCTAGTAACATGAGTACACTCTAACTACTCATACTCACAGTGCGAGTCATGGAGGTTCAATAAAATATACAGCAGGACTAATTTGCAGTAATGAATTAGTTTGTTACATCAGTAATGCTTTATTGTTTTAGCATGAGTATAATTACAAGAGTACACTCTAGCGTAAATACAAATCACAGTGCGAGCCAAGGAAGTTCAATAACAAAATACAGCAGGAATAATGAGCAGCAATAAAGTTATTTGTTCTAGCCCATAATATCTAGGCAAGGATAGCAATAAACAGATGAATAGACTAGGCGTTCACTTATCAGAAGACTCGGAGTTCGGTTTGTAATCGTGCTAAGCTAGTGTAGGTGGCAGAAAGCCGCTTGCTTTAGCACAAGCCCCTGTACGGACACATTTAAGGTTTATTCTCTGTTTAGTTTAATAAATACAAATAAAAGCAGTTTTTTTCCGAGGCACTTACCTACGAACAGGCGACGATAGCAGCCTACAGTGGGGCAGGACAGGTATTGCTGTGAATGCTTTTTTTACAATATGGCGCCACAGGTAGTGGGATCAGTATATAGATATGGGGGTGGGGAGTAGTCAGTTGGAAGGCTAAAGAAGAAAGGGGAGAGAACAGGGACAATAGTTCTGTGAGAGAATGGGACAGGGAAGGGAAGGGGCAAGGAATACAGACAGGGAAGGAAGGAAGGCTACTGAGAAAAGGGGGAAGGGAATGTGAGTCAGGAGGGAAAGGGAGAGAGAGCCAAGGAGGAGAGGATTGTCTCAACAGACAATCAATGATGTTGAGAAATAGGCAAAATAACCTGTGTCAGGTCAGGTATGGGTGTACTGGGATGAAACTATGGGCTTATTTTAAAACTAAGAGCCAAAATATTGAGAATCACTAGAAATGTTATAGTTTCAAACATGGACTGGTCTAGGATAGATAAGCTCACCAGCTTAAATATAAACCCCTATGTCACTAGATGGGTTGCAAACTGGCTCAAGGATAGAACCCACATGGTTAGAATAGCTGGAGCCATGTCAGACTCCAAACCAGTTACAAGTGGCGTCCCACAAGGCTCAGTCTTGGGACCTCTCTTGTTCGGTATATATTTCTCGGAGGTACAGGCCAACATGGAAGGACTGTGGCTGACCAAGTTCGCAGATGACTGCAAACTGGGCACTATAATAGACTCTCCAGCTGACACAAGCATCCTCCAAAAGGGCCTCATAGAAACAGACAACTGGTGCCAGAGCCATGGCCTCAAGCTAAACGCCAAAAAGTGTATAGTCATCCCCTTTGGCAAAAACAAAGTGCCCACAAATTACCACATAGGTGGTAATCCATTAAATACAGAAGAAGTAATTAGGGACCTGGGGACCCAAGTTGATAGCAATCTCTCATTTGACAACCACGTGGCCAAAGTGGTTAGAAAAACATTTTATATAGCCCACCTAATCATGAAGGAATTCACATCTAGATCATGGGAGGTCATCGTGCCTCTTTACTCATCCCTCATCAGGCCCATAATTGAGTACAATGCCCCTTTTGGGATGTACCTTACCAGACACCTGCAGCAACTGGAAAGACCCCAAAAGTACCTCACCAAGAGGATCAAGGGGCTCAAACAGATGCCGTATGCTGCCCGGTTAAAGAAACTCCAGCTCTACTCAGTGGCATACCGCCTGCTCAGAGGCGATCTGTGCCTGACTTATAAAGCCATGTCCAACCCGGAATTAATGGACATGCTGCACCTCAGAAAATCCAAATCCTATCGAGCTACATGCTCGAGGGACTTAAACCTCAGCACTGAAATAAATAGGACATGCTGGAGGGACAGATTCATAACCCAGAGGCTCCCTTCACTCTGGAATAAAATCCCAGTCCAGGTTAGGCAGAGTCCCTCATTGACTCTCTTCAAGAGGAATCTTGATGAGTGGATGGGAGATCGTAGGTTTACCCCGGGTATCACTTCTGTGTCACTGTTAGACAGAAGCGCAGTATACTAACCTCGAAAAAGGGCATAGCAAAATTAATTTAAAATGGGTGGCGAAAGCCATACACACTCTGGCTAGGCTTATAAATGCCCTAGGGCAGATAGCCTAGTATGAACCTATGAACCTATATATGGCCAAATAAGAGGAAGGGTAATACTGCCACCTAGTGACCAAATAAATAATCACTACCGGGTTGCGTAGTTGAGGAGAAGAGTAGGAGTTACAGGGGGGAAGGAGACTGCTGCAGGCTGCTAGCTACGTCTTGGAGGGCACCACACTAAGTAGAATTATTTCACAAACACAGTAGGTAAGACACATACACTTTAAGGTCTTTGGGCAGTGGCGTGTTACGTCTGTAGAACACTTGAGTAGGATTCCAGTTGGCTTGATGTCAGAGGTGGTAAGTCTGGCCAATACTGTGGAGGAACATCTTAGGAGGTGGGAGATGCAAGACCAGGCAGGACTTTAAGGTCTTTGGGCAGCGGCATGTTACGTCTGTAGAACACTTGAGTAGGATTCCAGATGGCTTGATGTCAGAGGTAGTAAGTCTGGCTAATACTGTGGAAGAACACTTTGGGAGGCAGGAGCCGCAAGACCGGGCAGGCAATGGGCGACGCTAACAGCCTACAATGGGGCAGGACAGGTATTGCTGTGAATGCTTTTTTTTAAATATCAGAAAGAGATTATTTTGGAAATGCAGACCAAATATGTGCATCTTATTTGTCAGGCTGTCTGTGAAGTCTGAAACTCAAATGCCTGTCATTAAATTTGGCCATTCTGTGAAAATCTGGACAGCTGAGTTATGCCTTAGCTTGAGTTAAACATAAAGCCTACAGAGTCTGCTAAAAGTGTGCTGCAACACACACATGATAGTGCACCATTTTGTATTCAGTAAGCAGCTCTACTCAGCATGTACAGCTGTACAAACCCAGTAAACAGCATGGCATGCTAATTACAGCATAAGCAGCTGCATGTATGCTAATTAACCAATTCAAGATGGAGGAGCTATTCAACAAGCTACAGAGCAAATATGCAGACTCATTGCTGGTTTTCCCTGTGAATTTCAAAAACTATTGGAATACAGCCATGGAAACTAGTCTACATAGGAAGAATGTTAGGGGCTGCCGTTGCTCTTATTCTTATATGTGTGCAACAGGCCCATGCCTATGCTGTTGCTGGTGTTTATAGAACATGACCAAAAAGGAAAAGGGTGCTTAGACCCCATTTAACCTTTCACAACATGCATTAGGTGAAAATTGAAGAGAGCTACTGGGTGGATAGAGAGACACACTACAGGAACTTTTCAATCTCTGTAGTCCTCAACTGAGAGCAAAGGCTAACCAAGTGGAACCAATATTAGTTGAGACTACGTTATGGGTAACACTTAGAATATTAGCTCCAGGAACCTTCCAGAGACCAACAGGGGACACGCTGGGGGTGTCACAGGCATCAGCATCCAGGATCCTACACTAATTCCTGAATGCTAAGCTATAACATGCCAGTGACTACATATATTTTCCCCATACACCTGAGAACAGAGTCACAACTATGCTGGATTTCTATCCTGTAGCACACTACCCAGAAGCCCTGGGTGCCATAGACTATGCACATGTAGACATCAAAGCATCATTTTTGAACAGGGAAGGGTGTACATAAATAGAAAGGGTTTCCACTCCATTAACTGCCAGCTTGTGTGTAACACTAAGGGAATCATCCTGAAAATGGGTGCTGGCAACCCATGCAGTTACCATGACATATCTGACGTGACTTTCATAGGTTCATAGGTTCATAGGTAGGTACTAGGCTATTGGCCCTAGGGCCTATATAAGCCTAGCCAAAGGTACCCTGTCTTTCGCCACCCAAGAAAATTATTTTCAATTGCCACTGTCTAGCAGAGCCACAGAAGTGATCCCCGGGGTGAATTTCCTATCTCCCATCCAATCATCAAAATTTTTCTTGAACAGTGCTAATTACGAGCTTTGTTTGATATAGATAGGTAGTTTGTTCCAGAGTATGGGGAGTCTCTGGGACAGGAATCTATCCCTCCAGCATGTTCTGTTTATTGTGGTGATGAGGTTTAGGTCCCTAGAGCGTGTAGCTCGTAGGGATTGGGATTTCTTTAAGTGGAGCATGTCTAAAAGCTCTGGGTTTGACATAGCTTTGTGTGTTAGGCAGAGATCGCCTCTGAGTAGGCGATATGCAACGGAGTAAAGCTGCAGTTTTTTGAGACAGTCTGTCTAGGGCATCTCTTTGAGGCCGGTAATCCTCTATTTGAGGTATTTCTGTGGCCTTTCCAGTTGTTGTAGATGTCTTGTGAGGTACATACCAAAAGGAGCATTGTACTCTATAATGGGTCTAATGAGTGACGAGTAGAGGGGAACAATGACCTCTTTTTTCCTGGATGAGAAACCTTTTGTGATGAGGTGTGCCACATAGAAGGATTTCCTGACTACTGTGGTGATGTGATTATCAAAGGAGAGACTACTGTCCACCTGTGTACCAAGGTCTCTTATCACACTTTCGGTGTTAAGTAGACTATATGAGATGCCTTCTGGGGAGAGGGGGGATATCCCATAGCATCATTTACTGAGGGATGCAGGTTATGCACTGGAACCAAGGCTGATGACACCCATCATAAATGCACACACACCAGATGAAGAATGCTATAATGCATATACTCAAACAAAAATATCATAGAGTGTGTGTTTGGACTGCTGATGTCACTGTTCCAGTGCCTACATACATCTGGGGAGCCCTGGAGTACAATCCCTGTATACTTGTGCAGAAATTTTCACCATCTGTGCCATGCTTTGCAACATTATTGTGAGAAAACAGCTTCAGCAGGAAGACTAAGGTGAAGGGCCACACATCCCACAACTACTGGTAAGGTCATTTCAGCCACACATAGGTGAGGAGTCAGAGTGGGAACCAGCAGCTGCTGTGGGTATAGGCAGACGTAGGTATGCACAATATCACCTCACACTGGACAAGAGGCAACAGACAGCATACACGCTCAGCACATAAAGAGCTAAAACCTTCATCCTATGTACATACATACATTAACATTGATGCCAGGAAATGCTCATAACCTATACTTACCCATGTAATGGTTATATACTGCTAGCATCACATAAGACTCAGCCCCAAATTAAAACTCTTGCAGATGCCAGATTTCCAAGGTAAGTGTTGAACCTGGAATAGAAAAGTAAATGTCTAGCAATACAAATGAATGGCATATCCTTGTAAACTATTACTTGCTAATGTAAGTAGGTGTAAGGGGGATGATTTTTACCCGTAAATGTTCATACCTCTCAAATGCATATTAAGATGGGAAGAGAACAGGGACAATAGTGCTGTGAGAGAATGGGACAGGGAAGGGAAGGGGCAAGGAATACAGACAGGGAAGGAGGAAAGGCTACTGAGAAAAGGGGGAAGGGAATGTGAGTCAGGAGGGAAAGGGAGAGAGAGCCAAGGAGGAGAGGATTGTCTCAACAGACAATCAATGATATTGAGAAATAGGCAAAATAACCTGTGTCAGGTCAGGTATGGGTGTACTGGGATGAAACTATGGGCTTATTTTAAAACTAACAGCCAAAATATTGAGAATCACTAGAAATGTTATAGTTTCAAACACGGACTGGTCTAGGATATATGGCCAAATAAGAGGAAGTGTAATACTGCCACCTAGTGACCAAATAAATAATCACTACCGGGTTGCGTAGTTGAGGAGAAGAGTAGGAGTTACAGGGGGGAAGGAGACTGCTGCAGGCTGCTAGCTACGTGCGGAGGGGCACCACACTAAGTAGAATTATTTCACAAACACAGTAGGTAAGACACATACACCTTAAGGTCTTTGGGCAGTGGCGCGTTACGTCTGTAGAACACTTGAGTAGGATTCCAGTTGGCTTGATGTCAGAGGTGGTAAGTCTGGCCAATACTGTGGAGGAACATCTTAGGAGGAGGGAGACGCAAGACCAGGCAGGACTTTAAGGTCTTTGGGCAGCGGCATGTTACGTCTGTAGAACACTTGAGTAGGATTCCAGATGGCTTGATGTCAGAGGTAGTAAGTCTGGCTAATACTGTGGAAGAACACTTTGGGAGGCGGGAGACACAAGACCGGGCAGGCAATGGGCGACGCTAACAGCCTACAATGGGGCAGGACAGGTATTGCTGTGAATGCTTTTTTTTAAATATCAGAAAGAGATTATTTTGGAAATGCAGACCAAATATGTGCAGCTTATTTGTCAGGCTGTCACAGGTTTAGACAATGTTACTGAACAAAATAATAAAGACAGTGAATGCTTGCTTGAAGGGATCTAGCAAACATTTGAAACCTAAATGAAGTACAGAGATCTTATCTATTTCCATAGGTGGAACATTTGAGAAAAATGTTTGGTAAGGGAGAGCTGTGAAATGTGTCTGGCTGCATTGAACAGCAGCTTTGATGGACAACCTTGAGTGCTATCCTGCAGAATAAGGATGCTGAAACAGAGCTGGATATCAATGATCGATAATGCTGGATTTGGTTCATTTTACAGAGACAGACTGTAATGCACAATACAGGGAGGAGGAGGGGAATGGTAAAAGAAATGGAACATGGGAGATTTGTGTAACAGTCTAGGATTTTTATAATTCTTTTATAGAGTGGGCATTTGCAGTACCTGGTAATTAAGTAAGTAAACAAAAGGCAGATTTCAAAATCAGGCATACCAATTTCTTTGTTGGAGCCTTGAAATAAAGAATGAAAAATAGTCCTGGAAATACATTTAGATAGGTAGCATGATCGCTCACTAGGAGGTACAGCTTATCCCACACAATTCCAGGTGTTCACTGCTGACTTTCAGAAAGTGTCACTTCTAGTTAGCGTGTTCACTTACTATCTTGTCTATTTTTTTTTTATATTCTTTTGCATGTGTGTGTGTGTTGTTTACTTTTCCTGTGGTACTTATTTGGATAACCTAAAAATGTCATTATGTATCCCACTTATCCATACTCTTGTGACTCTAGTTATACTTAAAAAAAATAAATAAATAAAAGATTTGAATCATGATTAATAAGTAAATAAATGAGAAGATAAAAATCAATAGTGCGTTTTTCACAAGTTTTGTTTCTACAGTTTTGCTGCAGAAAACAAACACCGGATGTGAAGTCTGAAACTCAAATGCCTGTCATTAAATTTGGCCATTCTGTGAAAATCTGGTCAGCTGAGTTATGCCTTAGCATGAGTTAAACATAAAGCCTACAGAGTCTGCTAAAAGTGTGCTGCAACACACACATGATAGTGCACCATTTTGTATTCAGTAAGCAGCTCTACTCAGCATGTACAGCTGCACAAACCCAGTAAACAGCATGGCATGCTAATTACAGCATAAGCAGCTGCATGTATGCTAATTAACCAATTCAAGATGGAGGAGCTATTCAACAAGCTACAGAGCAAATATGCAGACTCATTGCTGGTTTTCCCTGTGAATTTCAAAAACTATTGGAATACAGCCATGGAAACTAGTCTACATAGGAAGAATGTTAGGGGCTGCCGTTGCTCTTATTCTTATATGTGTGCAACAGGCCCATGCCTATGCTGTTGCTGGTGTTTATAGACCATGACCAAAAAGGAAAAGGGTGCTTAGACCCCATTTAACCTTTCACAACATGCATTAGGTGAAAATTGAAGAGAGCTACTGGGTGGATAGAGAGACACACTACAGGAACTTTGCAATCTCTGTAGTCCTCAACTGAGAGCAAAGGCTAACCAAGTGGAACCAATATTAGTTGAGACTACGTTATGGGTAACACTTAGAATATTAGCTCCAGGAACCTTCCAGAGACCAACAGGGGACACGCTGGGGGTGTCACAGGCATCAGCATCCAGGATCCTACACTAATTCCTGAATGCTAAGCTATAACTTGCCAGTGACTACATATATTTTCCCCATACACCTGAGAACAGAGTCACAGCTATGCAGGATTTCTATCCTGTAGCACACTACCCAGAAGCCCTGGGTGCCATAGACTATGCACATGTAGACATCAAAGCATCATTTTTGAACAGGGAAGGGTGTACATAAATAGAAAGGGTTTCCACTCCATTAACTGCCAGCTTGTGTTTAACACTAAGGGAATCATCCTGAAAATGTGTGCTGGCAACCCAGGCAGTTACCATGACATATCTGACGTGACTTTCATAGGATCATAGGTAGGTACTAGGCTATTGGCCCTAGGGCCTATATAAGCCTAGCCAAAGGTACCCTGTCTTTCGCCACCCAAGAAAATTATTTTCCTGTGCCACTGTTGAGCAGAGCCACAGAAGTGATCCCCGGGATGAATTTCCTATCTCCCATCCAATCATCAAGATTTTTCTTGAACAGTGCTAATTACGAGCTTTGTTTGATATAGATAGGTAGTTTGTTCCAGAGTATGGGGAGTCTCTGGGACAGGAATCTATCCCGCCAGCATGTTCTGTTTATTGTGGTGATGAGGTTTAGGTCCCTAGAGCGTGTAGCTCGTAGGGATTGGGATTTCTTTAAGTGGAGCATGTCTAAAAGCTCTGGGTTTGACATTGCTCTCCCTGAAAGATCACTCACCAACATCAATCACAAGCTGGTGTGCACTTTACACTGAGCTCTCAGGATCTCTGACAGTGGACAGGAAATCATTTTGTGTCAGTGGTGGCTCTGAAGCAGCCCCCTCCCCCCCGGGTAGCCAGATGTCCATGGACAACTGCAGCTGCTGTCCTCCAGGCTGATGAACTCATATCAATGGTCCTATGAAGCCCATGATCATAAATCCTACTACACCCCCCTATGACATGACATAATTCATTATCTGGTTCCAGATCTGCATTCTGCCAGACATATCCCCATGTCATCTCTCAAGTAGTAAGGCACTATATCACTGAAAGGCTTGGACAATGACATCATTCCTAAAGTCACTGAGGGAGGGTTGCGGGGGTTGGGACACTTGGGTGCCATAGTCCTAGGTGATATAAAACAAAAAAGAGGGATACTACACATAAATATCACATAAATAAAAGTATTGCTTAAATATAACATGTATTAATATTTTTTCAATATTACCCACTAGAGAAACACAAAACTTCCGTTATTAAAATATAAAAAAGGTTAAGTGGTTATAACATATCACAGTCACACACAAACCAAGATTTGATCCAAAACAAGGACTAGCAAGACCAAACCTTTGTGAAAAAAAGTTTTTTGATTGTATCAACACATTAAATGGAACTTGACTGCCCCAGCCCCAAAACAATAGGCAAATGACAGTTTGTACCAAGCAAGGAATAACATACCAGTCAATTGTTATAAGTGCTTTCCAACAAAGTCTCACAAAATGTGTGCACATATACTGTAGAAAAGTAAGTTACAAGGGATTTCTAGTCACCTCAACCTGTGCCCAGTACGGAGGTGTCTATGGGCAATCCTAGAAGGCTTGACAGTATAAGACATTTACACTTCACTAAAATAACACAAGAGTGTAAGAGAAACTGTTGTAGCAATAGCACTTGTGATGAAAGTTGATAAGTCTGTGTATAAGAGAAAGTAAAATGCCTTGACAAAATTGCCTATTCCATCAGTAAACTTCTGAGAAGTGCATATAGATAAAAGTTGTATTTGCTAATGCATATATGTGCATATATGTATATGTATATGTATATATATATATATATATATATATATATATATATATATATGTATAGTTTTTTTTCCTAGTAGCATGAGCAAATCAAGTACGTAATTGAAAAATCCAATCATACCTTATCAAGATCAGTAGTTTTCTGTTCAGATAAATCCAAAGTAATAGCAATCTTATTCTGTGTTCCCTAGCAACATGGTTACCTTTTAATAGTGTAGATTCAGACCTGTGAGCTCAGAGAAGATGCAAATGATGTATGAACTCATTAGAATTGCTGAATTCCCAAATCTTGGCTCTGTGTTGCAGGTATAAATATAGTGCAGGCCCTCCCTAGGGGTTAGTTGCTAATGTATTGTAACTGTGAATGATTACTGATAGGGAGAAGGAAAACACAACAACAATTCAAACTCCCTTAACAGCAGTGGGTGTGTCACCCAGGTTACACTTACAAAATGTAGAAGTAATTGTATCAAGGTTTTAAATGTAAGTTTTTCTTCATTTCTGTTCACTAATATCCAAACGTCCCTGCCTTTGCTGAAAATGGTATATTATTGCCATTTAATATTCTAATACATTTTGAGGACAGTGATACAAAATGCCTTACAGACTGCATGTCTGTATTACTACTCAGATTAGAGAAGAATAAACACCATTCAAAGAGAAGACAGACCTGCATTCCTACAAACGATACTCATAACTTGTGTGATCAGTCATTGCACTAAATCTGTAATTAACACATGTACAAACAATTGAGAGTGTACAAGTCTTATATGTCTTATTAATATTGTGGATGAAATAGGACTTGCCTGTATGAACAATGATTTGCCTTCTTACTGCAAAGCTGATTCTGTGGTAAAGAGGGGTAAGACACCCTTATCCTGTTTTGTATGTTCATTTGTGTGGCAGTTCAAATCCAGACTTCTGTAAAAATCTTTAATGCGTACTAGAATTTCTTTTGTAATGTTGTTTATGTGTGTTTGTGTGTGTGTTTTTAAATATTACTTATTTGTGTGGTGTGCAGCTTAGCGCAAACACTGTGGAATGGATAAATCAAATAAATTTCATGCAATGTATTTCTATGATAAAGGCTACTGTACATAAACTGCACCTGTGTATCATGTGTGTGTGTAGCACACCTGCTAAACATGATTAACCACACAGTATATGCTATGTGTAGCTCACAGTTTAAGTGCAACGGTTGTCTTTTAAGGATAAAACATAATAAAAACTGCTTACAAGGATAAAACAAGGTGAGTTTTTCCTGTCATGTTTGTCTCTCTTAACTTCATGCAAACTTGGCCTAATGGCCCTTACATGAAGCAGACAGAACACCTGCAGACCAGAAGCAGACAGTGGGCAATTTCAAAATGGATACATTGTTGCATTTTTTCCCTTACCATAGTACAAACCCACTAAGTGGCATTGCATGGTGGTCAGAATTCTTTCACACCACCTGTTGGTCCAGAACACCTATAGACAGTAGACATTTTCATAACAGATTGTTTGTTTGTGTCTTTCGGCTTTTCCCGGTTAGGGGTCGCCACAGCGGAACTCCAGTCCGCTAATGATTGGTAGTTGATTTTTACGTGCCGAGTTACCAGCCCTGAAGCACAACCTTCAACGAAGGTACGCCCATTCACGCATGTCTCCAAGCAGATGACGCTCTAGCTGAGAATCAAACCATCTTACTGCGAGGCGACAATGCTACCGCAGCACCACCACCACGGGATCCTCATTTGTAGTTTACCACCACATAAACATGCTAATTGGCATAATGCCATAGTCAGCACACATACAGAGTAATGAATGTAAAAAGATACAGCTGCTGCCTCATGGCTCCCACATCAGCAGGTGTAAGTTAAGGATTATGGTATAGCTGAGCATGGGTTCTAATCCAGCTAAGGGCAAATTTTTCTTACTGATGTTTCACTTTACTTTATCTAAAAATTAACAGTATAAAAATGCCTACACATAGGAATGAATATCTATAGCATGTGCATTGAGCATGCACAGGATTTCAGAGATATATTACATGTGTAACTGTGGGTATCAGTGTAACTACCATTGTTCACAGAGCCAGAGTAATGCTTGTCTCCTCACTTTTATAAATAAATAAATAAATAAACAAGATAAACATAACTACAAATAATAAATATGTTTAGTACTGGAGCTTATAAGAATTATATGTGTGATTGAGGGTATACTGACAGTTATGTTTTTTATAATTATAATTGTCTTTACTGGCTTTATGGACTTCAGACTTCAATAACTCATACACACATGAATTTATAAACCAGACCTTGTCAGATCAGACATATATATGGTTAAACCTTCACTTTGTCATGTGTCTTTATATATAATTAATGAGCATGTCTGGCAAGCACTTCCTCCGTGGCAAGACTGAAAAATCTCTTATGTTGTAAACTATGTTTTGTCTATGTTGCATAAGTTTGAATCCTACATTGTATAACTTCATTTTATTAGTGGGTAATGCCACAGAAAAAATGTGTCAGGTCCTAAAATTTATACTCCCAATATGTCTGCAAAATTAATTCAACTAACAGGTACAGCAGAAGTCAGCCAATAAAGTAATACCAGCTGTCAGATTAACCTTCCTACTGTATATCAAAAACTGTTTTTCTCTCAGTTTGGCACTGTTGCTCTCTGCATAATGTCCTGCAAACTCAGCTGGCTTGGTTGTTCAGGTTTGTGCACTAGCATTAAATATGATAACATGAATTGGCAGGAAAACACTCTTTTAACTGTTGCTGCTTGTCCTGAGGGCAACATGTCTGGAGGTAGAAGGGAAGGTGCCTAATTTAGAGCTCAAAGATGGGGTGTTGAGGAGTTCAGGATTTTTATTGGACTACTTATTAAGTGCCTCAGCTGAAGGCTGTTGCAGGGGGGATTATAGGTTCATAGGTCCATAGGTAAGTACTAGGCTATCTGCCCAAGGGCATTTATAAGCCTAGCCAAAATGTGTTGGCTTTCGCCACCGCCTTAGATTAGTTCCCTGTTCCTCTGTCCAGCAGAGCCATTAGTTCCCTGTGCCACTGTCCAGCAGAGCAACTGCAGTGATCCCCAGGGTAAATTTTCTGTTTCCCATCCACCCATCAAGGTTTCTCTTGAAGAGTGTTAGTGAGGGGCTCTACCTGATGTATATTGGAATCCTGTTCCAAAGCATGGGGTGTCTCTGGGACAGGAATCTATCCCTCCACATGTCCTATTTATCATTGTGGTGAGGTTTATATCTCTAGAGCGTGTGGCTCTCCGGGATTTGTTTTTTTTTTTAGGTGGAGCATGTTCATCAATTCTGGGTTGGACATGGCCTTGTATGTCAGGCAGAGATCACCTCTGAGTAAGCGGTATGCAACTGAATATAGCTGGTGTTTCTTGAGTCGGGCTGCATAGGGCATCTGTTTGAGGCCAGTGATTCTCTTGGTGTGGTACTTTTGTGGTCTTTCCAGTTGTTGCAGGTGTCTTGTAAAGTACATCCCAAATGGGGCATTGTATTCTATAATGGGTCTAATGAGTGATGAGTATTTATTTATTTATTTTACATTTGTTAACCGGGGGTGTCTGACTGAGCCGAAAAGGCCCTTTTTCAGCAGAGGCCTAGGGAGAAAAGCTCCGCAAAGAAAAATTACAGACACATTTAGTTATTTAGACATGATCAGTATACACACAGATTACAAGAGACATGGTTTTACAGTGGTATGCAGCACACAAACAGTTACAGTGGAGAGAACAAACAAAAAAATATTAATTTTAAAAATAAAGGTAATTAATTGATTTGTGGTGTACTGCTGAAATTTGGAACATAGGTAGAATACATACATAGTACACAGGTACAGTACATACACTGTAGATTAGCCAGTGTTTGTGAGTAAGACTGAAAACTATTATCAAGTGCTCTACATTTAGTATGTATATGTTTTCCGCTTTCACTAGCCTGGGGAGCAATCATGGCACTGCCAACTTTGCTTCAGATTTTGCCTGATGAGGTCTTTAAAGGAGGCTTTGGATGATGTGTTTTGAATGCTAGTAGGGACAGAGTTCCATTTTTTAGCCACTGAACTACTATATAGTGCATCTCCAAAGCTATTGTAGCTATTGGTGACTTCTAGTAGTAGTTTGCTTGATGATCTAAGAGGCCTTTTGGCTGAGTGATGTTGTACTAGGTTTTTGAGGGCAGGACACTTATTGGGGATGTAATAGAATGACAGAGGCAGAGCTGATTGTAGGTTATGAGGTTGGGCAGTTCAAGCCAGTGGAGCTGTCTCAAAGCAGTACAGTGATGAGTTCTATATGAGCAATTTGCAGCAAAGCGGGCAATTCTGTTATAGCAGGCTTTCATTTTGCTTAGTTCAGTCTTGTTGAGATTAGTCAGAATGGGAGATGCATAGAGTAGGGTGGATAGAAGTTGGGAGCGAGCAATGGCTGATCTTGTGTTGTTGGTAAGAAATGGTTTTCATACGGTAAAGTGACCCCAGTTTGGCATGTACTTTTTTAATAGTTAAGTTGAGATGACTATCAAATTTTAGGTGGGAGTCTATGGTTATTCCCAATAGCTTAGCCTGTGTCACTTGAGCAATTGGAGTAGCATTTGTGGAGTAGACAAGTGAACTGACTGTTAGTGTTTTTGTTAGAACTGGTTATAATCATAAGCTGAGTTTTCTTTGGATTGAGGATAAGTTGGGCTTTTGTAAGGTAGTTTTCAACGTCAGAGAATGCTAGTTGAGTTGTTTGCAGGAGGGTGGGAATGTTTTGTGCAGCATAGATTAAGGTAGTGTCATCTGCATACTGAATTATAGATGCATGCTGTGTGGAGTAGTAGTGGTCCTAAGATAAAACCCTGTGGGATTCCTATAGTTATGGCAGATGAGGAGAGAGAGAATTTTCTCATTTCACATTTTTGGTACCTGTCAGTTAAGTAGCTTTGGCACCAGGTAAGAGTGGAATTTGATAGATGATATTGGTTTAGTTTGTTTAGCAGGATTTGGTGTGAGACTGTGTCAAATGCTTTGGACATATCCAAAAAAAGAGTTGACACTTGTAGGCCTTCATTTCTGAGACTGTTTACTGTGTCTGTGAAGCAGAGGAGGGCTGTAGTGGTACTATGGGCAGGTCTGAAATCATGCTGAGTAGGTGACAGGATGTTGCTGTCTAGGAGATAGTTTAGCATCTGGGTATGGATGCATTTTTCTAGGATTTTGGCTAGGGGGGAGAGTAAAACAATGGGTCTGTAGTTATTAAGTTCAGTGGAGGTCCCGCCTTTATGTATGGGTGTAACATAGGATATTTTCCAGAGTTTGGGCACATAGTTTTCAACAATTGATCTGTTTATGAGAGTGAAGACTGGGATAGCAATAGCATCTGCTGTGAGTTTCAAGAAATAGCTGGTGAGTAGGTCGGCTGCTGTTGATGAGGTTTTTAGTTTGGAAAGCATGCTTTTGATTGAAGTGGTGGAAATTGTTTTGAGAGTAAAGCTTGTATTAGTGTTATTTATGTTGGGAGGGATAGTGAGGAATGAACCACCCTGTGATACTAAGGATAGAATTGAGTTCACAAAGTTGGAGTTGAATTGTGTTTCGATGGGAACGTTAGTGTCAGGGTTGGTTGGTTTGGGGGTAGCCTTTTGGGTGGATTTTAGTAGCTGGTTTACATTTTTCCAAAATTTTTGTGGGTTGTGTTGATATTTAGTTTGTAATGTTGTGTAGTTGGATTTTTTTGTCCAGCCTAATGCATTTTTTTGCACGGTTGCGCAGTTCTTGGTACTTAGTTAGGCTTTGTGTTTCTTTGTTCTTTTGATAGTAAAACCAGGCAGTGTCTTTGGACTTGAGAATTTGTTTAGTTTCTTTACTGAGCCAGGGGTTTGTAGAGGTTCTAACCTTGATTTTGCACAATGGAGCGACAGTGTCTAGGTGTTGTAGAAATGTTTTGTTGAAGTATGCTACAGCCTGGACAAGTGGGAGGGTTTTTAGGGGGTTCCAGTCACAGTTACAGAGTAAAGTGTTGAGGACCTCAGGAGACAATTTTTTTGTGTTTATAGTGGATATATAGTTAGTGGTTTTGCATATGTTTGTTCTACTACGTATAAAGTATATTATGTTGTGGTCACGTAAGGTGTCTGGGAAACTGCCTGTGTGAGGGTACAATGTGGGGTTGTTAGTTAGGACCCAGTCAAGGGTGGATTCCCTTTTAGAATTTTTATCACATCTAGTTGGAATTTGGATTAGCTGCTGGTAGCCATGAGATTTATTAGATTACTTGGTGGTTCTGATATACAGGTTAACCAATCTAGGTTGAAGTCCCCCAGAATAAGGGTTTCTTGTGAGTATGTGGAAGAACACCAGGATAAGAAGTCTTCAAGACTAGCAGGTGTATTATCAGGTGGAATATAGATCACAATTGTGGTGATGACCTTTTTAGGGTGAAGTTGAAGTTGTGAGATAAGTATGCCCCAATTATTGGGGGAGGGGAAGGAGTTTGGTAATCGACGGACAGTTAAGTTGGACTTGTACAGTAAGGCAGTTCCACCTCCTTTATGAAGTGGTCTGTCTTGTCTAATGATATCATAGACAGTAGGGAGAATTTCTGAGTTAGCTATGTTTTTATTTAGCCAGATTTCTGTTAAAGTAACTATGCCTGGGGAGTAGTGTGCAGTTGTGGCCTGAAGTTCAGGTATTTTATTTTTGATACTTCTAATATTAATATTTAGCATTAAAAGATGGTTGGTTTTGCTGCTGTTGTTGATTTGCCCAGGGATGAAGAAAGTGGGGGTGTTATGTTCTGACATTTGTGTTGGAGCAGTTTGTGTTGGACAGGATGGATTTGGGCCTGGGTTGGGGTGGATATCCCCACTTATGGTGAGCCTGGAGTTAAAATGGTTATACAGATGTTGGACTTTGGTGATGAGTGTGAGAAAGTATTGTGTTTTTTGAAGTAGGAATAAGAGCATATGTGTTTAGTTCTGAACTGGTCCGTTATGTAGTTCTTGAATAACTGTGGTCAGATATTATTATAATGTGTGGTGTCTGTATACGAGAGTGCATAATGTAGTGTTGTACTACTAAGTTTAGGGATATTGCTAGAGTGATAACTTGTGGTGTTGTAAAGAATTATGACAACACAGACTAGACTTGGTTGTGTGATAGTCATGGTTATAAAGTTTAAGTTGTTTCTAGGTGGGGGGTCTGAATAGGAATTATAGGATTGCACTATATGTGGATGGGGAAGTAGTGTGGGTGATGTAAAAAATGCCTAGTGGGAATGAGAGTGATTGGGAATATTTTGTGTGGAGCAAGTTGGTGTGGTATAATGTGATATGACTTGAGGAGCTGTGATTGGTGGAGGTGATGTGAGGGTGAGCTGTGGATGTGGCTGTGATTACTATAAATGTAGAGGTAGTGGGGGCAGGAGGGAATAGGGCCCGAGCATCAGCGAGGGCAAACGGAGCGGGGCAGAGCCAACAAAGACAAGAGAAAAAAGTAAGTATTGCTTTACAAATCTGAACACTTTAAACAAATTCCTGAGGTCTAATGGCTTATCGGCAAGCAGAATGTAATTGCTGAAGAGCACTTGTGTCCTGGTGTGAGACTAGAAATTTAAAGATGGCTCCATGCTCAGCAGGATTCTAATATAGACTTTTTATTGGGGGAGGGAGATAGCACAAGGGGTTTAAACCAGTTGGAATGCAAAGAAACCAGAGAGGCAATCAGTGGAAATCCATGAAGGCCTCAGAGGGGGTAAGTAATAATTCAAACTACCTGTAAAGTGAAGGAGAGAAGAGACAGCAAAGTTTATTAAGGTTGGGAGTGTGTCTTCTCATTGACTTGCTGATTAGTAACCAGTTTGTGCACAGATTATAGTAGGGAGATACATTAGCAATGAAGGGGAATGTATAGAGATGCAAATAAACAGGTGGGCCTCCAAGTGATACAAACTAAGGCAGAAAGCACTGAGAGGGCTGCTTGATGGTTAATTTAGTCACAGGGATGTGAATTAAATGTATACTGTCTATTGGACAGTTAGGATTACTGTACTAGCGGGGGGTAGGGAGGACACAAGGCTACAACAGTCAGTTTTATTAGTAAGCTGAGAACTACTAAGAAATACTGCTAATGTATTAGCTTCACTCTCATAAAACATACAAGTAGAATGCCTGGGTGGACTGACCCTGTTCTTGAGGCTCAAAATGTATATCCTTATTTAGTTTGCAGTACTGATTCCTTCTTATACTGTATGGGTGGAGTGGTAGCCGCAGACTGCAGATTTGCTTGAGTGTGCTCTGAAGAGAGAGAAAAAAAAGAGAGGATGAAGCTAGTAGAATGAGACAAAGACAGGTCAAAGGAAGTAATGAGAAGATAGGAGGGTGTAAGAGATACAAATCTGAGGATAGTGTGGATAAAGCAGGAGAATAGATGCTACTGATACAGTTTGAGGGTGCTTCAACAGTTACCACATCACAGTGCCATAACTTAGTTTGGAAACAGGTTAATAAATCATGCACAATACATTTATCAGACAATTATCCTGTGCATACAAGAAAAAGGAAAATGAACACAACAGCACAGCTGAAGAAGTAGCAGAGACAACTGTAGTGCTAAATCAGTAAATACTGTTTCTAACTGCAAGACTAGGTCAATTAGATGTACAATACAGTTATAACAGCAGTTTTAGTAGCATAGAGACAACATAGCTGCAGTGGTAGTGTCAGTAAAACACAATTCCTGAATTACAGAATAAACCAGTTAAATAAACAAATAAGCAGATCAGTAGTCAGGAATCAGAAAAAGTAATACTAGTTGTATAGATCCAAATACAGCAAAACGTAAGTATTACTTTCCAAATCTGAACACTTTAAACAAATTCCTGAGGTCTAATGGCTTACCAGCAAGCAGAATGTAATTGCTGAAGAGCACTTGTGTCCTGGTGGGAGACTAGAAATTTAAATATGGCTCCGTGCTCAGCAGGATTCTAATATCGACTTTGTATTGGGGAGAGAGCTAGCACAAGGGGTGTAAACCAGGTGGAATGCAAAGAAACCAGAGAGGCAATCAGTGGAAAGGCAGAGAGGCACAATAACCTCTTTTGTTCTAGATGCAAACCCTTTTGTGATTAGGTGGGCCACAAAGAAGGATTTTCTAACCACCTTGGCAATATGATTATGAAAGGAGAAATTACTATCTACTTGGGTCCCCAGATCCTTATTACATTTTCTGTATTTAGGGGACTACCACCTATGTGGTAGTTCACGGGTACTTTATTTTTTCCAAACGGGATGACTATGCACTTTTTGGCATTTAGCTTGAGGCCATGATTTTGACACCAGGTATCCGTCTCAGTGAGACCCTTCTGGAGGGTGTCTGTATCAGTCGGAGAATCAATTATGGCCCCTAGTTTGCAGTCGTCTGCTAACTTGGTCAGCCATAGTCCTCTTATACTTGCCTGTACCTCTGAGAAGTATATACCAAACAGGAGGGGTCCTAAGACTGAGCCCTGGGGGACGCCACTTGTAACTGGTTTAGAGTCGGGCCTGCAACTCTCACCATGTGGGTTCTATCCATGAGTCAGTTGGCAACCCATCTCATGACATAAGGGTTTATGTTCAAGCTGGTGAGCTTCTCTATAATACTAGAATGGGGAATGGTGTGAAAAGCCTTTGCAAGGTCTAGGTAGGCTGTGTGGCCCTCCTTTTCCTCATCTAATGCCTTGGTAACTGTCTCAAAGAAGTCCACCAGGTTTAGGAGGCATGATCTGCTCTTAACAAAGCCAAACTGGGTAGGGTCCAAGGTTTGGAGGTTTCCAGTGTCTCTGTTAATGAGTTCCATGATGATGTGCTCCATAGCCTTGCAGACCAGGCTAGTCAGGCTTATAGGGCGATAGTTCCCGGGTTCCGTTGTGGCTTCACCTTTGTGGATTGGGATAACTGTTGCTGTGTGCCACTCTGTGGGTACGTAGCCTGTGGAGAGGCTGAGTTTGAACATTGTGTTTAGGTGAGGGGTTAGTTCATTTTGGAGCTCATGTAAGACACAGCCTGGGACACCGTCCAGTCCCATTGAAGCTGTGTTTTTGGCTTTGGATAGGGCTGTTTTAACCTGTGTGTCGGTGAATGACGGGGCCCTGCATTCTTCTGGTATAGTTATGGGCCCTTTAGGGGGTGAGAGGGGGGTGAAGTTTGTTGGAAATATCAGTCAGTTCAGTGTTTTTTGTGCCATTCTGTATTAACTCAGAGCAGATCTGAGAGTTTCCACTTAGGTTCTTGACATAGCTGAAGAACGCTTTGTGGTTATCTTTGGAGTCATTGCAATATTTCTTTCGAAACTAGCCTTGGATGATTTAATGAGGAATTGTAGTTTCTTGCTGATACTGATCAGGGATGTCTTTCCTTCTTGGGATTTTACACTTTTCTGTACTAGTTTCCTCCTTCTGTTGTATAGCTTGTTTATGGCAGGGGTCCACCAGACTGGTTTCCTTTTCTTGGGGGAGTGAGTCTTGGTTTTACTTGGGATAGCACGATCCATACATTTCTGCAGATGCTCATAGAGTCACTTTGTAAAGGTTTCAGCAGCTTTGACAGCATTGTCCTTTAGCATGGGGGCTGTGAACCTTTCCACCTCTGTCTTAAATAATGTGAAGTTTGCTTTTGAAAAGTTTTTTATGGTGGTTTCCTTGATTGGTGGTGGGGGCGGAATGTGGATATCTATAGTGATTAGTCTATGGTCTGATCTATCCAGCGAGGGGTTGACCTCCGGTGTGGAACACCAGTCGCCCATGTTGGTGATGACCAGGTCCAATATGTTGTTCCCTCTGGTGGGGGTGTTGACCAGTTGATTCAGGGCATTCGAGTTTATAAATTCTAGGAAGCGTTGGGCAAAGGAGTTAGTACTTGAGTAGTTCTCCCTCACAATTTATGTTTGGGTAATTGAAATCACCCAGTATTAGGGTGTTTGGTAGGACCTTCATATTTCCCAGTGTCTCCAGAAATGCAGAATGGGGGTCCTTAGTCATGGTGGGTGATCTGTAGCAAGCTACAATTTGGATTGCAGTTTTGCCCGTTGTTAGTTGCACATGGATGATCTCTGATGCATTGTGCTGCTCCACTAACCTGGAGGTGTGGGTATCCTTGATGAATATGGATACACCCCCGCCTTTTGTGTTTCGGTCCTTGTTCTGTGGCCAAAAGTTATGGTATGAGTTATAGCCTAGTAGTGCTGGGGTGCTCTCAGGAGCCTTAAACCAGGTTTCTGTTACTGCACAGATGCCGATGCTCTCCATACTGAGGAGTGCCTCGAGTGCGTGCATTTTGAGGTTTAGACTTCTGGTGTTGAGTAGCATTACCCTCAGTTTTTGGTTACTTGTGCTATTTATGGCGGTGGGTTTGTCATTTGAGCCTTGCCTAAAAAAGGCACTATTGGGGCGGCAAGAGCCTTGGCCAGTATTCAAAAGCCTAAGGGTGACAGGTGCAAGCCATCTCTTGCAAAGCAACGTGGCTTGTCGAGCATGTCATCCCAGGCAGACAGATACTGGATCCCCTTTGAATGACACCAGAAACTTAGCCAATTGTTGAAATTGATCATTTTTTCTTCATACTGTGGCATCATTCTTGGGGAGGGCAGAATGCTACTCAGGGTCAGGGTCATACCGGCCTGGGCTACATGATCAGAGAGCTCTTCCATGTCTCTTTTCATGTAGTCCAGGGAGGTACGTCTGAGGTCATTCCCACCAACATGGACAATGACAGAGTCATATTTGTACTTGTTCTGGAGTGACCTGAGTGTTTGTGTTATGTGGCAGATCCTGGCACCCGACAGGCAGCTAACTGTAACCTTCTCCTTGTCCAGCCTAGTTAGTGGGACATCAGTGTGCCTGACTATAGAGTCGCCTATTACTAGTGTGTTGGGTATGTTATTTTGCCTTAAGGGCTGTGATTGCATGGCACACTGATTATGTGAAGTATGTGTTTCATGGTTGGTAATGGAGTGTGGAGGTTGCTTGGATGTCTGCTTTGGAGGTCACTGTTGCTTTTGCAGATTTTTATTTAGAGCCTCCGAGTATGTTTTCATGTATTCATGTGTGTTATTTGCGGGTGTTGGTTTATTAGGTCTATGTGAGACTGATGGTGTGTTGCAAGTATTACCCTTCTCATCTTGACTGACAGTTCCAGTCTTGGGTTGAGAGAGCTTTGCCTCCAGTTTGACTGTATAATTGTATCTCTTGCATATATTAGTGTTTGGTGGTAGGAGGAGAGGGTTGTCTGTGTACATGAGGCAGTTGTAACATTGCCTCAAAATGCGCAAATTCACCAGTTGGACTGGAGAGTACACTGTAAACTGCCCGTTGGACATGCCTGAATAGGTAGAGTAAGCTGTTTTTCTGATTGGCTGGTGGGGACGAATAGAGAGTCTTGTCCTTCTGGACAGTATAGGGGGGTCTAGTGCTAGGGTTAATTAGTGCTTGCTATGAGTTTTAAGCAAGTGCCTGACTGTGAAATGAATGGTTTGAGTGATAAAGTTGAAAGTTTGTCTAGTTCCAAGGGAAAAATTGAAGAGTAGACTTTGTGGAGCTGAGAATAGTTTAACTCTAGCCAACCGGCACTGCTCGGTGTGCAAAACCGCGAAAATGCGTTTTTATAGCAGGGAAGTGAAAGATATAGAAATTAGCCCAAAATGGCCGATAAACTACTAGCCTATGGTCTGAAACCACTCCTCCAGGGACAGATAGGCTGCTCAAAGCTCCCCTCTCTCACAGGTGAAAAGAGAAACTTCCTTCTATCCAAGTAAGGTATGGGAAACACAGAAACTTGTAACATAGCCCTGGATTCAGCAATAACCTGAAAACTGGACTATACTAGTTCAGAAAGGTGGGAAACAAGTATATATATATATATATATATATATATATATATATATATATATATTTTTTTTTTTTTTTTTTCAGAAAATAGAGCAGATACAATCAAAACAACACTTTAAATGCATAGAAAAGGCTATCGCACTTTAGTGTGTAGCCTACAACAGTTAAAACAGATTATTTAAACACAAAAATGACTTAATTCAAGTGCAGGCAGCAAATAAGTACAATACCAGGCCTCAGTAAAAATCTGAGGCTTGGAATTATCTGGCCAAGGCTGTTTCCAGTGTGACTGTCTCTCCATGTACTAGAGAGCAGTGCAGGCACCATTTTAATGACCTACAATAGACACAAGCAGGATACTCTCAACCAGTGGCTGGCTGAGTTTAGGGCTGATGATATCCCGGAGTTGTATAAGTATACAGATAAAGAGAATTCAAATTAGATAGAAAGATGCATATACTAATAACGCTCTTCTCTTGTTCTCTTCATGTTATTCTGCAGCCAACCAGGAGATAATGGAGAACAGGGAAGCCCATGCTGAGCATTGAGAAATACCAAAGGAAGCAAGGGGTATGTATGCAGCACAACATAACTATTATTTTATCTGAAGTATTGTTCTTCTATACAGTAATAGCAAATTAAGCATGCATATCTTAACTGTAAAATCAAGCTGCATGCATCAGTCTATAGCACAACGCAACTGTAGGAGTCAGTTCTAATATGATATTGAGATGTTGTGAGTTCAAATGCCACAAGTAACAAATATATAGTAAAATCATGTAAAGATATTACATAATAATTTCAACATAAGTGGTGTAAATGCCCTGCTATTAACTTAATCTTTATTATTTGACCAAACGTATGTGCAATATATGCATATTGTAAGAGTTACTTGGAGCAATCATTAGTTCTTAAAAAGTACACAAATGTAAAAGTAGAACTAATTTCTTTATACTGTAATAATTTATTGTATGTCACATATGATGGTGCTAATTATTTATTTTTTTCCTCTTACTCCAAACCTTATCTCTCTTTTTTATTTTTAAATGTATGGTCATGACGTTTTGATGTCATCAGTTTCTGACAACTCACAAAATACTTTACAGCACAGGGAGGTAGTCCAGCTACAGTGCCTCAGCCTGCACCCACTCCACCGGTGCCTGCATCGACACCCAGCACATCTGGGATCCAAACTGGCAGTACTGCCTCTGTTGCCCCTAACCCTACACTGCATAAGCCCTGTAAACCAGGTAACATTTCCCTGGCAGCTAGTGCAGTGGTGCAAGAAAGAAAACACAAAATGAACCAATGATAAAGTGGAACCAGCAAACGAAAAGTCCAAAGCACCAAAACAAAATGCAAGTTCCACAGCATTGTATCAGTATTTTAATAACAGAGCTTTCAGACAAAAGTCCTTCTTCAGTGTTAATAAAATTATACCAGGACATCACATCCTTTATAATTAAAAATCCAACAAGCACATGACACAGCCTACCTATCACAAACTAAATACATTCAAGTAATTAAGAAAAAGCAATTGATGGAATATCTCACTGAAAAGTCTTAAAGGAGCATGTTACATTCCCTTAAGGTTTCAGATTTATTGACTGCTAATAGACAATATAATCACATTTCATTTAAAAAACACTCAAAAACATACACGTTTTTTACCTTACTATTCTCAACAAGTGCTATATATATATATATATATATATATATATATATATATATATATATATCCAATAATAAGCACTTACTGCATGCATTTCAACATATTTATATCAAAATTTCAAAATTGGCTACTAAATATATATATATATATATATATATATATATATATATATATATATATATAATCACAATTTGTTGCCTCAAGTATGTGCACATATTTATACATTACTAAAACTAGAGAAGGGATATATTTATATGTATTTGCATATGTAAATGGATGATCCACTCATATTCCCTAGTGTCCAATCTATTTAGAAAATCTCCACATCTAATATTAGACGTTACATCATCTATTACAGAAAAGAAAAAATGATGTGATTCATCTTTCACACAAAAGAAAAAAATGATGTGATTCATCTGTCACACAAAAGAAAAAAATAATGTGATTCATCTGTCACTTGTACACTAGGAAATATGAGTGGATCATCTGTTTACATGCAGTCACCCACCCTGGTTTGAACAAACAGGTCACAATAAAACATATTTTGAAAAGGAAGCAACAACAAGTAAAATAATTGTTAGTAAGCTGTACATTTATTATATTTGAGTATAATTTGAAATTATGTGAATTATGTGAATTATATGCACAAATAAGTTTTTTACTATTAGATATGTACAAATACATATAAATATACCCCTGCTCTAGTTTTAGTAATGTATAAATATGTGCACGTACTTGAGGCAATGAATTGTGATTATATTTTATTTATATATATATATATATATATATATATATATATATATATCATCATCATCATCTTTTGGCTATTCCCATTAGGGGTCGCCACAGTGGATCATAGGTTCATAGGTTGGTACTGGGCTATCTGCTCGAAGGCATATATTAGCCCAGCCACGTTGTGCGGTATTCACCGCCCCTTTAGTAGTTCCCTAGACCCTTGTACTCTGCATCTTGCTCTGTCACACCAACCACCTGCATGTCCTCTCTCACCACATCCATAAACCTTATCTTGGGCCTTCCTCTTTTCCTTTTACCTGGTAGCTTCATCCTTAGCATCTTTTTCCCAATATACTCAGCATCCCTCCTCAGCACATGTCCAAACCAACGTAATCTTACCTCTCTGGCTTACTCTCCAAATCTTCCAACCTGGGCTGACCCTCTAATATACTTTTCCTAATCCTGTCCACCCTCGTCACACCCAGTGCAAATCTTAACATCCAGCTCTAACTCCTGCCTTTTTGTCAATGCCACTGTCTCCAACACATATAACATACCTGGTCTCGCTACCCTCATGTAGACCTTCCCTTTCACTCTTACTGGTACTCGTCTGTCACAAATCACTCCTGACACTCTTCTTCACCCACTGTATGTTTCATATATATATATATATATATATATATATATATATATATATATATATATATATATCTATATATATATATATATATATATATATATATATATATATATATATATATCATCCCATACATAGGTCTCCACTTTGCACGTGTCTTTTTGAGACACTTGATTTAGTTCAATTGGCTGTGCAAAACGACTGCATTGTTGTCACCCCTTTTTGTTGAGGTGATAGTCCAAATTCAGCTACTGTTCTATACATATTTTTATTTTACACTGTTGAAGAAGTGGATAGATATGGTTCTTTTCCCTACCTCTCTCCTGCATATTCCCATATTGCTTTCCCTTTGTACTACCCCCTGCTTTGCCCCCATTTCACTACTTTCCCATCTACCCCTTTTTAACACCTCTAATCTGGTCAAAAAATAGAATCACACACCATCTACATGGCAGAAATGGCGCCTAATGAAGCTCCTCACTTTTCATTTTTATGTTTGCACAGAGTTTGGCATTGAGCATCAATGCTGAGTGGCAGTGAATGGTTCTTCCCATCCTATGGCATGATGCGGTTAACTCTGCACAATGCTGCTTAAATCTGCTGCATTAAGTAAACACACAGTAACGCTAGTGTTAAGAATGATTCCATTGCATTCTAAATACATGTTTAAAAGTATTAACTATACCTGGATTCAAATCTTGTTATCATATGGGCTTAAAAGAAACATCTCAATGCACTTTCACCTGCTGCCACACAGTCAGCTAAGCAGTAGGTGTGATCCTTACACTGAATACTAACCAAAGTGCCAATTGCCATGCATCTCCACTTATCTAGATTGCATGGAGGTAAACAAACAGAAATCTCATCATTTTATGAATGAAGCAGAGGCTTGTGTTTGCTCATCAGTTAACTATGCAAAAATGGTGAAAGCAGTAGAAATACTTTTTTAAGGTTAGACAATTTATGACACAACATTTTCAATATGAACTATTTATGCACACCATACTATCTGTTAGATGTGTCTGCCATAGCCAGTTTGGATAAGTACTTTTAAAGTTCAGGTAAGAGCAAACACTTTGCAATTGATTGTACAAACCAGCTGTTCAGTAGTGTGTTATGGAAAGTGCACATTAGTATGTATTATTTATGTTTACTGCAATTGTAGTCTTCATCACATAAAAGTACATGTAAAGCAGCACCAAAGGGAAGGCATTTTTAAGGAAAGAACAAATATTTACACTGTAGTCTTGTGTTACCTGCACCCATACTCTTGAAACTTGGCCTCTCAGTACTTGTTCCCAAAATATCAACTACACTACAAAAATAAATAAAAAGTGCTTTCTTATATACCATGTACATCTTTAAGTGGCAATACCAATTCAGAATTTCCAATACTTGTGGTAATGTGGACATCTGTTTGCATATAGTTTGTAAAGCTGTTTCTTAAAGTATGCCTGCACATTGGAAACACAACAGCAAATACTAGAAAGGCTCACCCAGACTCTGCTACACTTTGCTGTGAGGGAAAGGTTAGTTTCTTTTTATTTGTTGTATTTTGTATTACTTTATTGCTTTTTTCTATTTTCAATACTGTGATTTGTTTTCTATACCTTGTGTTTTACTTGTATTATGCTTTTAACTGCATATTAAAACTTGAAAAGAGACCACAGCTCTGTCTCTTGTGAGTCAGGCAGAAAATTATTCCTACCCTCCTACCCAGTTACTGTAGTGTTCTTAAACACCACTATCTTTCCAGTTGCCTGCCCCTTATGTTAATTTGACTATATATCTCATTTCCTCTCTGCTTTTACTGGCTTTTGTGAGTAAGCACAAAATTACCATTTTGTGAAATCACTCCCCTTCAACTATTTAAATTTACTGGCCATCCTACTGTATTACATAGTACAAGAATACAAAAGTGACCACCCCCTTTCAATCTTGCTGTTTTAAAAATAGTGACCCTCCACTAAAACTTAACTTTTTAGACAGGTAAAACTTAAGTTACCTACTTTCACATCCAACTCCTCTAGTGCACACTGCAGTGTTTAGGATAAACCATTTTTTCATCTTACCTTTAAGCATCCCTGTGACTAGCACTTGCTCTAAAACCTGCTGGAAAGCACTAGGAAGCCTTAAACTGATACAACACTCAACTCTCCTTGTTAATAAGGAGAAATTAATTGTAGGCACTAAACAGCCTATAATTGCAAAGTACCTTGGTAAGGTAAGGGAAAACAGCTCTTGTACTTTACAAAAAAAAGCACCAATCCAGGCATGTCCAAGGGTCAGCTTCCGGTGATTTCTCCTGTCCACCTGGTGAATCTGGGCATAGTGGAGCAATGCAGCAATTGCCTCATGTACACAGACAAACTTCTCCTCCTACCACTCAACACCATAACTCTCAATCTGGAAACATCAAAAATCTGGACAAGGCCCATGATTGATAGGTACAAATCTGTACGCTGATTAACATCTACTTTGCATACATAATTATGTAACCCCACTCACTCCAATGGAATTGTGAGATACCAACTTTCAAATGCAAACTGAAGAACAGACAACCAAAATATGGCACCAGAGTCCCCCTGCAACCATGCCAATGTCCCATTACCTGGCGATCTCTCCCCATTTACCATAAACACTAATGTGCGCATAGTGCTTTACTTCTACAATGATTATCTGGATTTTATTTTTACATTTTGCAGCACAATAATGCACAAACACTAACAGACATATCCTAAACAAAACAATACTGTCTGACAATGAAAATAGACTTGGCATTAAAACTTCTTTGCCCTTGAAACTTGCATTCATTGAAATAGCATTGAAACCAACACACCACATCCAAAGAAAATGCATCTGGCCAGTGGTGGATAAAGATTACCTTTGGGCTGTTTTCAAATCATTGGCCCCTTGCACACAAAACAAGAAACATACATGTGTTATTTTCTTTGATACACCTTCCTGACTTTATTAAGTTATATTCCTTATATAATACAGCACACTTGCTAGACAGAACGCATTTTAAATTTATTGTTTGAACATTTTTCCAGTAGGCTGTACTGTAGGCAATGAAACAAAATGCATGAACCAATAACAACAAAATTGCCCAATTCAGAACATTTCCATCATAAAAGTTGACTTCCACGCCCACACTATAAATAGAATGACAGTAGTGTAAGCCATAGGCATCTTGCACAGCTTCTCGCACTTATTTTCAACTTCAGTTTTTTTTGGTGGGGAGGGCAAAAGGTCAAAAACCAGGGACACATTTTAAACATTGCTTGTATAATTTTGGAAAGTTGCTGGAATAAGATGTGTTACCACCATGCATGTCACTGGCAAGTCTTGAACCCAGGCCCCTATACACTAAGACTGAAGACTGAAACATAATGACTATCATTTAGTGAATTCATTTCTCACTTCTCACCATAGCTTTCAACCTCTTAGCACAAAAAAACTGGACACACAATGCCAATAATGGGGGAATAGAAATTCAGTTCTCACTTCTCACCATAGCTCTCAACTCTTAGAACAAAAACCTGGATAAAGCTCACAAGTGGTGGTGGCTAGGGACTTACCAGGGACACATTTTAAACATTGCTTGTATAATTTTGGAAAGTTGCTAGAATAAAATGTCATGTTACCACCATGCATTTCACAGGCAAGTCTTGAACCCAGGACCCTATACACTAAAGTCAGAGCAACACACCACTATGCCAAATCAGCAGTCCCTTAAAAAGCAGGAAGACTGAAACTTAATGGCTATTATGTAGTGAATTCAGTTCTCACTTCTCACTATAGCTCTCAACCTCTTAGCACAAAAAACTGGACAAAGCCAATAATGGGAGAATACAAATTCAGTTCTCACTTCTCACTCACCATAGCTCTCAACTCTTAGCACAAAAAATCTAGACAAAGCTCAGAAATGGTGAACGCTAGGGACTTTAGGCTCTTTTTACCCTGCACCAAAGGTACAGGGTTTGAGCCTGAATACCTCTAGCCACCAGGTGTATTACATGGGGGCATTTTCACATACACACACACACACACACACACACACACACACACACACACACACACACACACACACACCTGTTACTTCACTTGAATTCTCAATTCCATTCTCGGCCCAGCTGCTGCTAATAAATCCTTGCTTTTGAAACAAAATAAATCCAATCTTTCTCCTGCTAATCCAGTCTCGCTCTCCTGCTTGTGAGTGCATTGCCCCAAACATAAAATCCAAAATGCGAACATTTCCTGCTTGCTCTGTTTCCCGCTCATATTTGTAGCCAGAAATCTTGACATGAGCTCAAGGAACTCAATTCCTACTGGCTGATAGCCCTGATGGAGCTGATGTCATCTCGCACATGCGGCTGGCTGATAGCCCCGATGGAGCTGACATCATTGTGCACGTGATGACGTCATCTACGACGGCTCGATATTCATAAAAATAAAGAAAAAAATCGGAAATGAAGAGGTGCCACTCGGGAATCATGGCACCCCTTCATTTCGACCCCAAAATATGGTAAAAAACAAGTCATTTGGTATGGTTGAGAGGTCTTCCCAACATTACAACCTGCAAGAGATGCACTTACATAGCCAAACTGGAATCAAGGCTCTCTCCACCCTAGATTGTGCTAGATAGTCAAGAGGAGAAAGTTAACACTCGCACTGCACCTCAAGCAACACATAGCCCTTCTAAACCCACACCACCAACACCCCCATATAGCAGCACTAATCCCTCATATTCAGATGCCCTCAAAAGTAACTTGCCCATGCAACAAGGTCCTCCAAAGCTAAAACACAAACACCAATCACAACCAAAGTGTCACATAGCTCAAAATACCAGTGTGCCACCCAACAACAGCCCCTAAGGCAAGACAACATATCCAACACTTTAGTCATAGGTGGCCCTATAATCAGGCACACTGAGGTCCCACTCACCAGGCTGAACAAGGAGAAAATTACAGTCAGCTGCCTGTTGGGTGCCAGGATTTTCCATATAATGCATGCACTCAAGTCACTTCACAACAAGTACAAATATGACTCTGTCATTGTCCATGTTGGAGTGAATGACTTGAGACATACCTCCCTGGACTACATGAAAAGAGACATGGAAGCGCTCTCAGATCATGTGGCCCAGGCAGGTATGACCCTAGCCCTGAATAGCATCCTGCCTTTACCCAGAATGATACAACAGTATAAGGACAAAATGCTTGACTTCAACAATTGGCTAAGCTTCTGGTGTCATTCAAAGGGGATCCACTATCTGTCTGCCTGGGACAACATGATTGACAGACCAAGATGCTTTACCAGAGATGGTCTGCACCTGTCACCCCTGGAATTCAGGTTACTGGCTTAGGCTCTAGCCACCCCTATAGTGCCTTTTTTAGGCAAAGTTCAAAGGATACAACCACCACCATAACAGGTACAAGCATGCAAAATCTGAAGGTAATGCTACTCAATGCTAGAAGTCTAAACCTCAAAACCAAAACCTCTGTCGAGGCACTCCGAAAAATAGAGAACATCGATATCTGTACAGTAACTGACACCTGGTTCAATGGTCTAGAGAGCATCCCTGCAATACCAGGCTACAACTCTTACCACACTTTTCGGCCACCATACCAGGATCGAAACACTAAAGGTGGAGTAATGTCCATATTCACCAAGGATATTCATACCACCAAACTAGTTGCCCAACACAATGCGTCTGAAATTCTCCAGGTGCAACTAACACTAGGTAAGACTGCAATCCAAATTGTAGCTTGCTACAGATCCCCCATCGTACCCCAAAATTCTCGCTACACCTTTCTAAACATACTGGAAAATATTAAGATACAACAAAAAACCCTAATACTGGATGATTTCAACTACCGTTACATTAACTGGGAAAACTACTCATGTACCAGCACCTTTGCCCAACGGTTCTTGGAATTCATAAATTCCAATGCCCTGGACCAACTAATCCATAGTCCCACCAATATCCTAGACCTGGTCATTACCAACATGGGAAATCGATGCTCCACACCTATAGTCACCCCCTAGTTGGTCAGTTCTGACCATAAGCTAATCAACATTGACATCCACATCCCTGCCCTTCCCCCCAGTAAGGAAAGGGCCGTAAAAAAACTACTCCAAAGCCAACGTCATGCTACTCAAGTCAGAAGTGACAAACTTTGTGACACCCGTGCAGATGTGAATTGAAAGTAAGACATCTGCAACAGCTGGAAAGGCCACAGAAATATCTCACTAAAAGAGTCACAAGCCCAAAGCAGATGCCCTATGCTGACCATCTAAAAAAACTCCAGCTATACTCTGTGACATATCATCTACTCAGAAGCAATCTCTGCTTAACATACAAGGCCATGACAAACCCAGAGCTGTTGGACATGCTACACTTAAAGAAATCCCAAACCCTCAGAGCCACACATTCCAGGGATCTAAACCTTGTTATCACAATGAACAAAACATGCTGGACAGATAGGTTCCTGACCCAGAGATTCCCCAGACTTTGGAAAAGACTGCCTATACATGTCAAGCAGAGCACCATCTTGGTCCTCTTCAAAAGGAACCTTGACAATTGGATGGGAGATAGGACATTCACCCCGTAGATCACATCAGTCACCCTGCTAGACAGGGGTCCAGGGAAGTAAATATTATGGGAAGAAATAGCCAGGGAATTGTTATGACTAGGCTTGTATAGGCCCTAGGGCCAATAGCCTAGTACCAACCTATGAACCTATGAACCTATGAATACTACACTTTGCACACTCCTCAATGTGGTAACATGCAGAACTTTAATATCTTAACAGCCATACATGGCTAGCCATCCATTTCATACATGCCTCCCTACATATTCTTTCAAACATCTGGTGATGATGTCTTCCACTATAAATTCTCCAAGAGCATTGCAAAAGTCACACTTGTGCTGTGGTGCATGCAATTAGCAATGAGTTCTCTCATTGGTGTAATTGGTTAAGTAGGGGTTCTACTCTCACTGCAGTCAACTTGTGCATGCCTATCTAATCAGAAGAATGTATCCATCAGTGAAATCCCAATGGAATATCAATATTTTGACAGCTGTACATGGCTACAGGTCCATTTAATTTAGGTCTCACAACATCTTTTCTCAAACATCCAGTGATGATGTCAGCCACTAAAAATTGCCCTACATCATTGTAAAAGTCAGACTTATGCTGTGGCACTTAGGTTAAGTACTGAGTTTTGTAGCTGGTGTACCTAGTTAAGTAGGGGTTCTAATCTCCCTGCAGTTATCTTGTGTGTGTGTGTCTAGACAAAACAGTGTAACTGTGTATTCTACATTCATCAGTACAGTGCCATGGACAGTGCTTAAAAATATGGAAGCTATACCCTACACTGATGAATTGCATTAAAGTGACCATGTAACAGTGGCAAACCACTATGCAGTCAAGCCATGATAAAGGACAATTTATTATTACAGGGATAAAAATTCAAAGGAGTATATTCTAGGGTACCACTTTGTCAACACTGGTCTTTTGTCTTGCCCTTAAGCAGTTAAGCCATCTAATTAACACATCAGGTCATGGCTACAATTTGGCATCCTGAAAACAATGACATATAAAGATTTTTCATCTTCTTTTTGTGGATGACTTAAAACTGTATAGTTCATCAGATGAGGAATTGAAAGCAAAACTGCAAAACTACAACTGGTCAAAACTTTTTCAGATGATATAAAAATGTCATTTAGTCTTGATAAATGTTCAAAAGCAACCTTTAAAGCAGGAAAGCTGCAGCACCAAGAATACATCAGAGTGGGACAGGAATGTGATATAAAGAACTTTAGCAAGAGGGTGTATATAAATATTTGGGAACCGATGAAGTATCAACAATAAAACATGAACAAATGTGACTAAAACGTAGGAAGGAACATTTTAGAAGACAAAACTTAGTACTGAAAACAGTGCTGACATCTTGGAACAAAGTCCAAGGTATAAATCGATTCACTCTTCCTGTCTTAACTTACAGTTTTGTAGTGACTGACTCCCTCCAAAATGTGTTGGCTTCATTGGACAGTAAAACAAGAAGGATGCTTCACGCTGATAAGATCCAACCATTCATTCATCCACAACCCCTTTTTCCCATTTTTACACATGGGTTATCACTTCAACAGTGACAATCATCTAGAGCCGGGGGTTACAAAATGATTTACAAAAATCAGTGCATACCAAGACTATATATTCCTCATTCTGAATGAGGTATGGGCCTCCTCAAAATTGATTTTATGTATAGATCTGAAGTCGTAGGAATGCATACATATTTGCTGACCTCACAAGACCCAAATGTAGTGAAAGTTTTAAACGCATTAGGAGAATAAGTTTAAGATGACTTCGCTGATTAGTTTAGCAGAAGCATATTGGTGTCAAGTGGGAATGGAAATTAAAGCAGAAGCAGATAAAAATCAGATAGCAACTGAATGTGCCAAAAAACATAAGAAAGAATATATGGTGAAGGATCATATGAGAAGGCAAGAAATGTGGAAATGCATAAATATAGTTGCAAGTATAGAAAACTCTTAAAACAGTAACCATACACTCGCAAACAACAAATGTAAATGCTCAGTAACCTGGGTCAATGAAGGCTGTCCTCCACATAAATCCACCACTACCAAAGAGCTTCCAACAACTGTTCTTTTATTATACACAAAAACACAGATTTAGCGCTTTCATCTCCAAACATGGAGACCTCATCAGAATCAATTCCAAAAGCACATTTCCTGTTCTTATATATGCAAGACAATTGATTCACAAATTAAAAAATTGAAAAATTAACTAATTAATCAATAAAACAATGGACAATGAAGTGGCTGGCAGTTTAAACAATCAGTAAATATCTTTAGACAGGGTAAAAGCATTTCAAACTTGTACATAGTTGTTGCAACACATATTTGGGTGTTATGTATTTTATATACACACACATAGAATAATTAAATATATCATGGAAAAAAAAAAAATATATATATATATATATATATATATATATATATGTAAAAATAGTATTGAATAAATGTCATTTCAAATCAATATAGTGGTATTTTTATTAAATAAATAAATAAATATATAAATAAATAACATAATATATAATATTAAAATAGTTTAGTATTAAAATAATTTTGTGTTAAAATAATTTGATGTTAAAATAGTCAATGGGGTGGTTCAATTGGTTTAAGTATGTTTCTTGGGGTCGTTGGCTAATAATTTGAGGGCTGGTGTTATGGAGATGTGGTCATTAAAGCCCTTACCACTACAGGCATCTAGCCTGAGTTGCCATATCATCTCTCTATATAACAATTTTGTCTCCCAGTCACCCCCTCTATCCAAGTAATCAACAACCTCGACCACCCAAAATTTAAAATCAGCCTTCTCACATATAAGGGAGTGTCTATATAAGGCATTATTTTTGTTTTTACGATTAATGTCTCTCAAATGTTCGTATATCCTTTTTCTTAAATGTCATTCTGTTTTACCAATATAGAACCCCCCACAAAATTTACAATAAACCAAATATACCAGACCTTTAGTGTAACAACTATAGTATTTATTAGCTTTCAATGTAATATTAACACTGGGTAATTTTATATGTTTTTCACTGGCTATAAATGGACACTGGGCACATCTCCCACATCTAAAAGTACCAACTCTCTTAGAGACTGGTTCATTTTGAATTGTTTTCTTCTTTCTTTCTAAAATATTTTTTATATTGTACCCTCTCCTATAACTATAGGTTAATTTATTTTCAAAAATGGTGGTCCTAATAGCCAGTGTTTTAAACAAATTCCATGTTTCATTAATACATTTGTGTAACCACCCTATATTCTGATAATATGTAAGGGTTAGGTATGGAAACCCATTATTATCCAATGCTTTTTCAATTCTTTCCATATTTCTATCATTTGTCAGATTTAATAATGGTACGTATTTATTACCCCATTCTTTTATTACATATTCATTGTGTAATTTCCACAGGGTAGTCTCTGTCATGAAACATTTTTTGTACTTTGTCAATTTCATCAAGAAAAACTTCTCTATCTGAAGTCATACGAGCCACCCTAATCATCTGTCCCTTTATTATATTTCTCTTAAGATGCTCAGGGTGGTCACTATTAAAGTGCAAATAAGTGTTTGAAAAATTCTCTTTCCTATAAATAGTAGATTTATAGATGTTGGTATCATAAACTTTGTATAACAAAATATCTAAATAATGAACTTTCTGTGAATTAATATGGTAAGTAAATTTTAGAAAATTTGTACTTCCATTAATATGGGAAATAAATTATTTTATTACTTCATCTGGGCCTTCCCATAAAATAAATATGTCGTCCAGAAACCGGTAATAACCTTTGATATACCCAAAAAATTCAGTTCCAAATACATGTAGTTTTTCCCAATATAGCATTACTATATTTGCATACACGGGGGCACATGCTGCCCCCATAGCTACCCCTTCCATTTGATGGTAGTAATCTCCCCTGAAATAAATAAAGTTGTTCTTAAGTACCAATTCCATGCATTCTAGCACTAGCTTAAACTCACTTGATGTCAATGTATTCATTTCAATGAGCATATTTTCAAACCAATCCATCCCCGTATCATGTGGTATTACTGAAAATAAATCTTTAACATCAATTGTAATAAATTTTATATCCACACTGTATGGATCATTGCTAATCTTTTGCAAAAAATCCCAAGAATCTACCAAAATATGAGGGTATTTTTTGTGATACATTTTGAGTTTAGTGTCTATATAAATAGCTAGTGGTTGAGTTTTGGAACCTTGTGATGAGACTATAGGTCTCATGGGAGGGTTTTGAATATTTTTATGGGTTTTTGGTATTCCAAAAATAGCAGGAATAACCGGTTTCTTGACCTTCAAAAAATTCCACAAGTCCATATCTAATAGCCCCTGAAGAAAATTGTCCTCTATAATGTAGTCTATTTTGCAGTATGCAATACTGATTTCATTTTTGGACACCATATTATAACACTTGTCATTATTTAATATTTCCAACATTCTTTTTTCGTAGTCCCAATTATCCATAAAAACCACACCACCTCCCTTATCTGGTTTCATTACCCGGATATCTCGGTTATTACCAAGCTCCTTCAATAACATATTTTCTTCATCTGTAAGATTACTACTATACTTGCAAGCATTTAGTAGGTATTCACTTCTAATCTTTTTGATGAGCATATTTTCAAAACTACAAATATCTTGGTGAAGTGGAGGGTTGTAAAGACTACATCTAATCAATTCTTCAGACTCAAAATGTTTATCCTGACCAAACATCTGCCTAAAGTTAAGTTTCCTAGTAAAAAGTTTTATATCCAATAATATACCATCTATACTAGGTTTTTTTGCCGGTACAAATGTAAACCCTTTTGTAAACAGTTTGAAATACCCTGCATTAATATTCAAATCAGTATAATTAAATATAAAAAAATCTCTAAGTGAATGCATAGTCAAAGGCTCATATAGGAGTTGTATCTCCAGCTTCCCCTATATTAGCTTGTTCTATCTGTATGTCATTCGTTGTTGGTAACTGTAATTGTTGGTCCTCGCAGCCTGAGCATATGACGGCTGTTGTACTCGTTTCTTTATTCTCTCAGACCTCCTTGGTCCATCCCCACCTAAAGGGGCCCTTTCCCCACTGTTGAATTCATCATCACATGCATCAAAATCCTGTTCAAATACATTCACTTCATGCTCATTATTAAAATCTATGTTGTTACCTCTCTGGTTGTTTATCAACTGGGAATTTTTAGAATTTGGTTTCCCATAATCACTAAAATTACCTTTTACAGCTGTTCTGCCAAAATTGTATGCAACACCAAATCTATATTCATTAATGTCCCTGTCTAACTTGGATAACTTCCTATTGTAACTTCGTAAAATGGTTTGATCAACATCCTGTAAGGATCTAAAATATATGTTCTTGTATTGTTGTACAGAAAATAACAAATCATCATTAATTTCTCTATACAATTTATCAATATCTTTCTTATCTACTTCCATTCGTTTTTCATTATGTTTAATCAATACTTTAAGCATAGCCAAACCACATTCATTGAAAATATTACAAATATCTTTAAAAAAATCAGCGTCAGTAACACCATTGATGTTATTCGGAAATTTATTAATCCTTAAGCCTTTAGGTACAATTTTATCCTCTAGGCATTTGTAAAAATACCAGTTCTCCAAAGATAAAGTTTTGTACCTGGTTAGAAGATTTTTAAACACTTTACATTTGTCCTTATATCCCAAACTGTCGTTTTTGTTCTCCGCCTGACACCTTTTATTTGAAAACGAAGAATTCAACCACATACTGAAGTCCAAATTGTGGTATGAATGAAAGTTGTCGTTGGCGTTATCCCGCCCAGGTAATTCTCTCTCTCTGGGGCTGTAAACCCCTGTAGTAGCTGCCAGTCGACTCGGTTGTATCTCCGACTCTTCCACCTCCATTCTCCTGCTAGAAGGACGTCTTTCAGTTTCGGTTCCCCTGGTTTCGGCTCCCCTGGTTAGTTCCATTTCCGTTTCCGTTTCCGTTCTCAGCGACGGACTGCTCTGAGCACATGGAATACTTTCCCCAGAACCAGGTATTGGGGAAGTATCCGTTTGTGTGTGATTTTGGATCAATTTGATCAGTTCTGCCAATAAATTACTACTGTCCATTGTAGTAAAGGTAGTAGAAACCTCTGGTTGGAAGAAAAAACGTAGACAAACGAACTGGTAGCTGGTGTAATTCCACAAATAACCGGAGACTCCTCGAAACCAAGTTACTGACAATGAATGACCAGTAACCATACACTCGCAAACAACAAATGTAAACGCTCAGTAACCTGGGTCAATGAAGGCTGTCTTCCACATAAATCCACCACTACCAAAGAGCTTCCAACAACTGTTCTTTTATAGAAAACTCTTAGAACAACCTCACATTGATCAGGATCAAATACAGAAATGGTTAAAAGAGGTGAATTTGAACCAAAAGAGGAAAAGTTAATATTGGCAGCTCAAGATAGTGGACAACATACATGTTGGTTTACAAAGTCCATTGAACCTGTGGGATAAACAAAAAAAATGTAGGTTTTGTAAAACAGAATTGGAAAGAGTTACACCTGTTGTTGCTGGTTGTGATATACTAATGGCAATATGCACTGCATACTGAAAGGCACAATAATGTGTAAGACTGTTGCATTGGGGATTATGCAAACATTATAATATTGATGTAGCTGAAGAAAACATTGGAAACACGAGCCACAAAGCATTATAAAAAATTATGAAGTTTATATCACATGGGATCACCCATTACCAAAAGATTAAAAAATAGATGTGAAAATACCAGATATAGTAGTCCATGAAAAGAAGACAAAAGTAGCATTGATCATTGAAGTTGCTACACCCAGTGACTACAGTGTCTTATGTTTATACTGCAGAGACATAAAGTAAAAAAATACAAGTATTTGCTGGCAGAAACAAGGGCAATGTAAAATAATGATACCCAGGCAGCTCCAATAGTAGTAGGAGCAATGGGGTCTTATAAAAAAGAATTTACAGTTGTACTTAGATATGTCACCAATACATGTAACTCCTTATGAATTGCAGAAGGAGTCAGTACTGGGCACATTGTGGGTGCTGCAAAGCACACTTTTGGCTAACATCAAAGATTCAAACAATACTAATTTCATGAAGTTTAATCATACTTTGACTTAGAAATGGGGTCCATTCATATCATGGTATTAGAAACCCCAAAGAATTGAAGAAATTTTTAGTATCAATATTTTGACAGTCATACATACCTACACATCCATTTAATTTAGGCCTCATAACATCTTCTCTCAAACATCCAATGATGATATCATCCACTATATCTTGTCCTGCAGCATTATTAAAGTCAGACTTGTGTCCTGGAGCTTATGTTAAGAACTGATTTCTGTAGTTGGTATACTTAGGAAGGGGTTCTAATCTCACTACAGTCAATTTGTGAGTGTTTTTCTAGTCAGAAGTGCATAACTGTGTATTCTGCTGTCAGCAGTACAATCCCTTGGAGTACCAATATTTTGAATGTTGTACATGCATACCCATCCATTTCATACAGACCTCATAACATCTTGTCTCACACATCCAGTGATGATGGCATCCATTATAAATTGTGCTGCAGCATTGAAAAGGTAAAGACTAGTGCTGTAGTGCTTATGTTAAATACTGAATGCTCTAGTCGGTGTACTTAGGTAGGGATTTTGTTGTTACTGCAGTCAGCTGGTGTGTGTGTGTATGTGTGTGTGTGTGTGTGCGTGTGTGCGTGTGTGCGTGTGTGTGTGTGTGTGTGTGTGTGTGTGTGTGTGTGTGTGTGTGTGTGTGTGGATTTGTTCAGTTGGTTGACATTCAAGAGACCACTTTACAGCTGCATGTGGGACACTGCTATTACCATCCTCTTTTCAGCAGACACTGCTGATGTCATCACTTATAAAGTGTTACCCAACACTAAATGCCAGATTTGTGGTGAGGGCTTGCATTAAATACTGAGTTCTCTAGTCAGTGTATTTAATTAGTAAGAACCACAAACCAGTGACCCAGAAAGAAGTAAAATGCTGTTTTACTTCTTTTTGGGTCACTGCTTTGTGGTTCTTACTCTACTGGTTTCATTTGTGGTTTAATTAGTGCATTTAGTTAGGTAGGGATTCTGTTCTCACTGCAGTCAACTGGTCTGTATGCATTTGTTCAGCTGGTTGACATTCAAGAGACCATTTTACACCTACATGTAGGACACGGCTATTACAATCCTCTTCGCACTAGACACTGCTATCACCAGTTACAAAGTATTGTCCAACATTATAAAAGTCAGACTTGTGCTGTGGAACGTGTGTTAAGTACTGTACTTTGCAAATTCTTGGTAGGGATCATATTCTGTGTGCATTTAACAATCACTATGGTGGTAATTTTAGAAGGATATGTGAGTCCACAGCTATGCCAGTACCTACTCTGAACATCTGATTGTAGCATACAATGATGATGTCATCCTGTATAACATGCACTCTGACAGTATTCAAGAGAAACCTGTGCTGTGGCAGTAACATTAACTACTGTGATTGCAAGCTACTTAAACTATACATATAGGGGTTCTAATCTGACAGCAGGTAACGTGTGTGTGTCTATGCACACACCTATCACTTTTGAGACAATTTTACACAGCAATGTGTCTCCACATCCTACACTACTCCCACATGTTCTCCTAAACATGCAATGATGCCATCAGACTCCATAAAGTGAAACATGACAGTGCTACACTCAAACATGTGGTGTTGCTACTGTGACATTGCATGGCATTCATCATCTAGACCTACACAGGTCAAATCAGCCATGGTCAACTGCTGTGTGTGTGTGTGTGTGTGTGTGTGTGTGTGTGTGTGTGTGTGTGTGTGTGTGTGTGTGTGTGTGTGTGTGTGTATTTGGTGGCACATTATAGTCATTATATGATCTTGGAATGGCTCTTTATTTCACTACCACTTAGAGAACCTTTCACATACCCCCATGCATCCACCATCTTCCTTTTTCCTCTGGACACATTATATCCTTCTTGCAGAGGAGTTGAGGATGTCCTTTTGTCTAATATACATATACACATCATGAAGCAGAGTCCTTCCATGTGCCACTGCAAGCCATTTCCAGACCACTTCATATGTGATTGCTATTTCTGTTATGGTGTGATGCACATGTCCCATATGGACAGTGTCAGGATGTAATGCAATCCAACAAATATATACTTATGCACAATAGTCTTACTATCTATGTACCCAGGCCTCTGATGTAAAATAACTAATCTTGCGTATTTTTATTTTTTCATATATGTTATCTTAATTTTTTTTCTCTCTTGCTGACTCTGTACACTTTTTTATGTCTGATCTAAATCAATTTTAATGTCACTTCATGATATTTGCATATATTATATGCTATGATACTATTGCATTTAATGTATAATTGCATATACCGGAGCTTTTCTCCCCAGGCCTCTACTGAAAATGGACATATATCCAGTTAAACTAGCCTGGTCAACAAATGTAAAATAAAAATAAATAAATAAATAAAATATCTTCCATAATATAGATATAGGGATTTTTGTCGTGGTATAACAATGGCCAGGCCTTATTGCATATAGTCTTGGAGCAAAATGTTCTCAGCTGACTGTTCATTGGGAAGGCAAAAAGGCCTATTTGAGGAACTCCCCACAGAAGGATCAGATCTTGGAAGACTCCCAATCTAGTTTCCAATCATGGAGGTCTGCCATTGTCCTGCCCAGCTTGTCTGCCACACAATTTTGCTGTGACAGAATGTAAGATGTAAAGTGAGATTCTGCTGTAAAGCTATATCCCATGATAACATGTCTAGTCTGCAAAGGGTAAGACTTGATTCTTCTTTGCTTTTTATGTATCACATTACTGTGGTATTGTCCTTAACAACTTGAAGCATTCCTGGGGACCAAAGGTGATTTAGAGAGTTAAGTGCATTAATAAGGACCAACTTCTTCTTTACTTTTATTCACTTGTGTCTGTCTTTGTTGTTTTCCTTTACATTTGTGCGCTTGTATCTGTGTTTGTTGTCCGAGATACCTTGCACTTTTATCCCCCTAGCAAAGTGCAAGGTAACTGTGGTGACTGTTTTGGTGCAGAAGGGGAGAGGGAGAGACTTGGATTCAGGGTACTTGATAGCTCCACCAAGTGATTTCTCTTCTCACACATCCCAGAACTGGAATCTGAAAAGATAATGGGTGTTGGTGCTGGGACCAAAAAGACTTTGGATGTCATTATATCTTTTTCATATGGAATCTTGCCAGAGGGATCAGGGGAAAATACCTGGAATAGATCTAAATATGGATATATTTTTCTTGAGGAAGAAAAGCTCTTTGAATTGAGGTTCCTTTGAAATCCCAGTCTGCATATGAGATCTCTCACCAAAGAGAGAGAGATTCGCTAACACTTTGAAAAAGAGTCTGTATAGATAAGCAAGACATCTAAATATGGAAAATGTGGATACCGTGTAGCCTGCAATATGCTATAACTGGAGCTAGACACTTTGCGAACACTGCTGGGGCAGTGAAAAGTCCAAAGGGTAAGGCAGAGAACAGATAATGTAATCCAGTTACATAAAACCTTAAGAAACATCTGAAGCTTTAATGGATGGGAATGTCATGATAAGCATCTTCTAATCTAATGTTATCAAAAATTTTCAAATGGAGAAGAAGGAATAAAATACTGTGTTGTGAAAGGATCTTAAACTTGGGTACTATCACAAACTGGTTTAAGAAAAAGGTCTATGACTGAGCTCCAGTATTTTTTTTTTTTTTTTGAATCAGAAACATTCTTGAATGAAAACCATTTCCCCACTGTGAAAAAGGACCTATTTCTATTACCCCCTCCATGATAAAGCAAGTGCTGTAGGCCTGGAGGGAGGAAGCAGAGGGGTTTGGTCTGGGGATGTGGAAAAATTTACTGCAAGGGAAAGATGTCTTCCCATTGAGTCAGTCTCAGAACCCAGTTGTCTGAAACAACCTGTTGGCAGAGCGAGAGAAATGGAGAATCTAACTTTCTGGAAGAGATAAGAGACTGCCAAGGTGGGAGGTCAGATAAGGCCTCTTACATACTCAGTCTGACTTTTTTAACTGTCCTTTGTTCTGGGGGGAGGTTACTGCTTAATTTTAGGAACCTCCCTCCGATCGTTTTAAAGTCTGCTTACCAGCATATTGTTGAAACTGTGTGTTTTGCTTTCCTTCTTGCAGCAGTTGGACAAGGGAACAAAATAATATTTGGAAAGTTTAGAGATAGAGGGATAAAAAATAATCTGAGAGATTCCATGTACATCATCTTAACCCTCTCATCACATTTTTGATAACCTTTGCACCAGTGGGACCAAAATCTCTATTCAAAGCTGAATTTAAAAGCTCATTTTTACATCCTCTAGGAGGTTCTGAGAATGAAGCCAGGCAATCCTCCTCAAGACAGTACCAGTGGCAACCTGACTGGATGTAGTATCTATAGTTATAAACACACCTTAAATGACCAGTGACCTGAAAACTGAAAGAAACCAAACAACACAAAGCAGATTTTTCCTCACAGGGAGGAACAGCAGATAAAACATTCCTCATATTTTGCAGTTACTCACACTAACCTTTAATATATGAACCTGATAACTCAAAATTATAAAAAATAAAGTTGCAGATGTAAACACTTTTCCCCAAACTTAAAAATTGTTTTACCATCCTTATCAAAACCGGAAGGGTTAGAGTTAAAATGTTTGGCAGCAGCTGGATATAGGTGCTGGGTAATGTTTGGGAAGAGTGTATAAAAACTTTAAAAAAGATAGGAACTTTCTAGGGGCAGCAGGCTGAGTACAGTAGAGAGTCAATTATCCGGATGTTGATTATCTGAAATGTCAGTTATCTGAATGCAGCCTTCCAAAGTTTTTAGTAGGAAAAATATCATACATTCTGAATACATAAATGTTATACATATTCACTTATGTGTGTTTTTTGAGCTTGTAGCATGAAAAACATTCTTTATTGTCAATTGGAATCACTGAAAGGTTAAAAGTGTATTCCTCGCATGCAGAAAAAAACAAGATTTTAGAAGCATTTTATCTGGTTCAATGTAAGTTTGATTATCCAAACAGTTTGATTGTCCAAACCACCATAGGTCCCAATTAGTTCAGATAATAGACTCTACTGTATCAGAAAAACTGCAGGCAGTGACACACTCTACGTCCAGAGCTGACGGAAGTGGGGAAAGGGTAAAGGTTCTGGAAATTCCTTCTGTAACAGCTGATAATATTTTCTTCCACTAAACACACGTACACATTCTGGAAATAGTCTCATAGAAAGAGAATCATTGATAGGGAGATTCAGGAGACATGCTCTCCACTAAGTCTGAGTCAGAAAAAAAAATGTATCTGTTCCATTACATTCCTCTCTCAATTTGATTTCATGAATCTCTTCAGGAAAAGAGGAAACACTTTTTCTTTTACCAGAAACTACTTTATAAGAAAGGTCAAGAGCATGTACAAGACCCTGAGCTGGACTTAATAAACTACTCTTGTCCAGTGAAGCTAGAGCAGGAGAAGCTATAAGGTTATTTTTCTGGGGTTTTTTTGACAGGAAATTTAAGGCAAACACATGTTTCATGGTGGCAATAGCTTCCTAAGGGAGGGGCACAACATTCTGGTTAAGCAGGAGACTTTCTCTGCTCCTTCTTGCAACACCAACAAAAGTGGTTGTCCCTTGGCCACTAAGGGAAGCCCAATAGCTGCAGGGGATATCGCTTACTCACAGGGCATACTGGCTCTATTTCCCACATAGAGGGGTCTAGGGAAAAGGGACAGTGGTCTGAGGAATTAGCTTCAGAGAAGAGTATCTCACCTGTATCTGAGGCAAATTACCGGCCTGCTGTGGTGGCAACCACCTTTATTGAATTATCACTTAAGACATTGGCAAAGATATATTTATATAAAAGAAAACAACACGTGAGTAAATTCTACTAGCTAAGAATTATGAGTAATGATCTCTGACATATAACAATATATTTATTGACAGTTACTCAGATTATTGACCCCCTCTCCCCCCTAAAGGGCCCATATCTATACAGGAAGAATGCAGAGTCCCTGTAATCACAACTACGTCAGTAAAAGCTGCACTCTTTAAAACCAAAAACACAGTATCCATGTGACCAGACAACATCCCAGGCTGCATTTTACATGAACTTCAGAACGAACTGGCTCCCCCTTAAGCACCATGTTCAATAATAGCCACGCATCAGGCTTTGTGCCCACTGAATGGTGCACAGCAACAATTATCCCACACCACAAAGGGGAGCCACCACTGATCCTGGGAACTATTGCCCTATTAACCTGATTAGCCTGGTCTGCAAGGCCATGGAACGTATCATCATGGAACTCATAAACAAAGACATTGGTAACCTCCAAACTCTGGATCCCACCCAGTTCGGGTTTGTGAAAGGCAGATCATGCCTCCTAAACATGATTGACTTCTTTGAGGCAGTCACCAAAGCTGTAGATGAGGGTAAGGTGGTTCACACAGCCTATCTTGACCACGCCAAGGCTTTCGACACCATCCCCCATTCTGGAATTATAGCTAAACTAGGTATAAATCCCTACTACACAAGATGGGTTGCCAACTGGCTCACTGACAGAACCCACACTGTAAAAGTTGCAGACTCCAAATCTGACCTCAAAGCAGTGACAAGTGAAGTACCACAGGGTTCCATCCTGGGATCTCTCCTGTTTGGTATCTACTTCTCTGAAGTACAGGCTAACATAGAAGGCCTCTGGCTAATAAAGCTTGCAGATGACTGCAAACTAGGAGCCATAGTCAAGTCCCCAAATGATGACATCTTACAGAAGGGCCTTGCTGAGACAGATGCCTGGTGTCAGAGCCATGGCCTCAAGCTCAATGCCAAAAAGTGCAGTGTCATCGTCATCCCCTTTGGTAAAAACTCTGTACCTATGAACTACCACCTAGGCAGCAATCTACTTAACACCGAATATGTGATAAGAGACCTTGGGACCCAGGTGGACAGTAGTCTCTCCTTTGATAGTCACATCGCCACAGTAGTCAGGAAGTCCTTCTATGTGGCACACCTCATCATAAAAGGGTTCTCATCCAGGAAAAAAGAGGTCATTGTTCCCCTCTACTTGATATTCATTAGACACCATTATAGAGCACAAGACATTTGCAGCAGCTGGAAACCCCACAGAAGTACCTCACAAAGAGGATTACTGGCCTCAGACAAATGCCCTACACTGACCGCCTCAAAAGACTCCAGCTTTACTCCGTAGCATATTGCCTACTCTGAGGTGATCTCTGCCTAACATATAAAGCTATGTCAAACCCAGAGCTGTTGGACATGCTACACCTAAAGAAATCCCAATCCCTCTGAGCTACACACTCTAGGGACCTAAACCTTGCGACCACAATAAACAGGACATGCTGGAGAGAGAGATTTCTGTCCCAGAGACTTCCCATACTCTGGAACAGGCTACCCATCTATGTCAAGCAAAGTTCTTCATTAGCATTCTTCACGAAAAATCTTGATGAGTGGATGGGAAATAGGAAATACACCCCGGGGATCACTTCTGTGTCTCTGCTCGACAGTGGCACAGGAAAATAACTTTCTTGGGTTGAGTAAGCCAGGGAACCTTGTTGGCTGGGCTTATGTAGGCCCTTGGGCTGACCTATGAACCTATGAACCTATAAAAGTGTGCTGCCTGAGCAACACTAAACTCTCCCAGTTGCTGTTTCTTTATGGTCAAAACCACCACACCTCCCATGCACTGGTATATTATAATCACTTGTAGATATTCTTCGGGTTTCACTGTTGCAGTCATCACATTTGGGTTATCCTGCCAGGGGTAGCCCTCAGTCGGCCCAAATACCAGAGGCTTAGTATTGCTGCATTGGTTGCTGTCACTTCAGGATGATATCAGGTCACCAGTGGTATAAAAACAGGCAGCTAACGCTACTACATCAGTCTTTCTTGCCGAGGAGCCTGAAGCAGAAGCGGTCGCATCAGTGCCGGATGGCCACTACCTGAGTTTCATTTCTGAATTGAAGTCTTCTAAAGCTAAGTACCCCATGGGGGATCCTTTTTCTTGCTCTAACCAATGTCAGAAAAAGTTAACAATTGTCTCACCTGTGGAAAGCAAATACCACACCATGACTTCCATTCTTACTGTGTCACCTGTTTAGGTCCAGACCACGACATCCCCCGCTGTCACTTTTGTGCTTTGTTCAATGCCAGAACTATATGTCGTTGGGCCCTTATTATAACTAGATATTTTCGCTCTCAGTCCTCAAATTCTGATATGGCTTCGGTAAGCCATCTGACTATCAATCTTCTGAAAAAACGTAAGGATAAAGACAGAGACAGACCACACAGGTCCAAAACTGCCGACGATGCTTCTGTTAAGCTAGTCATCAGTTCTCCGGTCCTCAGTGAGGTGCTTTCGCAGACCCTGATGCCCGCTGCTGTGGATTCGCAGGCCGCTACCAAAACCCTTTCAGAGTCGGTATGCTGCAAGACTCTTATTCGACTAAGGATCCTGTGGATGTCTCTAACTTGGATGGCTCTGGAGCTGCTGAGCAGGCACTGCCTTCCAAGGAAGTACTTTGCACTACCGATACTCGACACAGATTGATGACTTTTTTTACATCTTAAGTTCTTTCGAAAACAACTGAGTATCGAAGGCCCAGGGAATGAACCACACCAAAAAATTGATGACCCAATCTCAGGCACCTGCTTCCCTGCCTCACTCTCAAATGCTTAAAATGGTTGGAGACCTCATAATGCTTATTAAGGGAAGACAGATTACCCCTTCCAAAAGAAAAAGTGACTTGTCCCCAGTAGTCTTATCTGAACAGGAGTCCGATGACTCTAATGCATCTGAATATGAAGATATGCAACCCCTCTCGCTTATGATGGTTCTGATGCAGAGGAATCCATCCCTTCAGCCTCTCCACCCAAGGATTTTTCTTTTGGGGAATCCCTACATACTTTAAGGGAGCATTTCCAATGGGAATGTCAGGACTATCCTCAGTCTAAAAAGAAACTCAGGGAATTCTTAGATCTACCACAGTACAGACCTCTGGGCATTCCTCCTGTCCTGGATGTTGTGGATGATGTTTTCATGGAATCTAGTCTGACTCCGGACACCCTCCCTCCTGCTCCCAGGAAACCTGACAGGTATTATAACGTCCCTGACTCTCACAAATTTATTTTCAAAAATCCTACTGCTGATCCAGAGGTCATCTCTCAAGGACCTAATGGGATCAAAGCAACCTCAGCTAAGAATCTCACCCCCTCAGACAGGGATTCCCAAGCATTAGACAGATGGGGCAAAAAAGTATACACCTCTGCTACTTTTGATATTAGAGCATTAAATTGTCAGTTCCACATGCTGAAATATCAGCAACATACCATGGAACTCCTCAAACAAAAAAATATCTTCTTTTCCTGCTTGTGCAGAAAATAAAGAGTTACAAGAGTTAATGCATTCTGCAAGTCAAGTAACTAAGTACACCTTAGAAAGCAGTTTTGATGCCCTAGAAGCATCTTGCAGGGCAGCAGTCACCAGTTCTGTCATTAGAAGGCATACTTGGCTTAAGGAACAGACCTTGCCAGACCATGTCAAATCCAAATTATTGGACACACCCTTGAGCAAAGACAATTTATTTGGCACCAAGGCAGAAGAGGTCTTAAAAAAGATGGAAGAAAAAGCTAAATCTATGCAGACAGTTAAAGACTTCTTACAGGTCCAACCTCTGTGGTTCAGTAGGCATTGCCCCTCCAAGCACTGGTCCTTTCCTGCCCCCCCCCAGGCCAGCTCAGCCCAGACCCAGGGGAAGCAGATCCCCCGGACAACAGCCCCAGGGAATGCAGAGATCTAAGCAATGGAGTTCCTCCACTTCAAAAACAGGGAATGCAAAGTCACCCCCTTATGGTAAGAACTCACTATGACTTCACACTTCTACCACCTCCCTCTACCCACCTGCTTGTGCTCCTAGGAGGAAAACTCTCCTTCCACGCAGGCAACTGGTCCACCATTACCAATGACTGCTGGGTCCTCAATATAGTGTCCCAGGAATATAGATTTTAGTTTTGCACTAAGCCAACCCCAAATGTGTTCCCAGATCTTCCTCCAAACCAGTGGGTAGAGGCCAAAAAGCAAATTATTCCCCTGCTCTCCATGAGGGCCATAGAGCATGTTCCTGCAGAACAGATAGACCAAGATTTCAACTCCAGACTCTTCCTGGTACCCATAATAAAGGGCACATGGTGCCCCATCCTCAATCTAGCCATTCTAAACACCTTTCTGGTGAGACCAAAATTCAAAATGCTCCCCCTCTAGCAGCTTCTACCTATGGTTTTCAAGGATGCTTGGTTAGCCACCCTAGACCTAAAAGAGGCCTACCTACACATTCCAATCAGGGAATCATGCAGGAAATACCTATGTTTCAGGGCAGGATCTATGCACTTTCAGTTCTCTGTGCTTCTCTTTGGCTTGTCTACTGCTCCCAGAGTTTTCACAAAATGTCTGGCTCCCACCATTGCTTTTTGAAGACAAAGAAATATTCAAATTTACCCATACTTAGATGACTGCCTGATTCAGGCAGACAGTCAGGAAAAGCTGCTTCAGTGTCTGATCTTTCTAAAGGACCTACTGACCTCTCTGGGTTATACTATAAATCAAAAGAAATCAAAACAAGTCCCCACACAAAAAAAAATTGTGTTCCAGGGAGCAAGCCTGGACACAGCATCCGAAATGACATTCCTAACTCCAGAAAAACTAGACTACCTTACAGGCTACTTCTCTCAACTAGCCACCAGAACCCAGTTAACCGCAAGGAAAATCCTGCAAGGTCTAGGGTTCATGGCCTGTTGCATTCTACTCATTCCATATGGCAGACTGCATATGAAGAATCTACAATGGTACCTAAAAAGCCTTTGGTTTCAGCACTCTCAAGACCTGGAAACTTATATACCAATGATACCTTGTCTAAGGAAAGATTTTCTTTGGTGGGCAGCAGCATGCAACCACAACAAGGGACGTCCCTTCTCATAACCCCATGCCACCCAGACCTTCACCACAGATGCATCAGACTATGCCTGGCGTGCTCACATAGACGGCAGGTGCATTCAGGGCCAATGGAGCCCAAATCAAATGCATCTACACATCAACCTAAAGGAGATGTTAGGACAAATTGATGGAAACTAACAACTAGATGAAAATGCTTGCCAAAAAAATACACCGAGTACTTCCTAAGAAGTTTAATATGAAGCGTTTTTCATCTTGTTTTGTAACGAGACTTCTAGAGATAACACATACTTTTAATGTTTTTTTAATTATATGCAATTAAATTAGTCATATGATCAACTTAAAACCAATAAAACAGATTATCTCTCAAACACCTTTCCCATAACGTTCTTTCTGGCATTTAACCCTTCATTTCTTGGTATACAAAACTTTTTTCAAATTCTTATTCACTACATGAAACAATCTAAAAATATCTAGACATAATTTATATGTCCACCCTTGTGCATATTTAAAACAAAATCTATTTATACACTTTGATTTAAAAAATGTAATTAATTTTAAATAAACACAAACTAAGTTTTATCTACTTAAGCTTTTCAATTTTAAAATACAAAAAATGGAACACATTTCGTTTAGACCAGGGTAATTGTATGCATCAGTACGAAATTGCCACAGAAGATCTAGTCTTTCTAATAGCAATGTTTCTGGGCCTCTACTACCATCTGGTGCAATACAATCTTTTGGTCTAAATTTAAAGTAATGCTGTGGATGTTCTTTAATGTGACTTGCTAAGATATTCTCAAATTTTGATTTACCTATAGCATATAGGTGTTTGTATACCCGTTCTCTTAGTCTTCTTTCTGTTTTGCCTATATAGAAGGCTGGGCAACTTTAGCACATAGCTGCATATACCACTAGTGTAAAATGGCAATCCACCTTGTGTTTTATCTTATACCATTGTCCCCTGATTGTAAAATTCTGCCCTATATCTATGTGTTTACAAAAATTACACGAGACATTTAAACATTCCTGTACTATGTGTGAGAAGAGTAAGTTTCCTCTCCAAGATAATTTTAAGATTAAGTCCTCGTTTGAAGGTAATATGAGGGTGTTCTTGTAGCTTATTATTTTTTCATATTTCTTCATTTAAACACGCTTTTCCCTTTTTAGATACCCCCAAAATTTATCATAGATATATATATATACAATTTTACTACTAATCTCCCATCTTTTTCATTTATCCATTTTAACACTTTGTACAAATGTAATGAAGCAGCATATACCACTAGGTTAATTAACCCTAAACCTTCTTCCTCTTTGTTTACAGACAAAACTTCACTTTTTGCTGGGTTTAATCTAGAACCCCATATAAATGAAAAAAAATCTGCAAAAATTCCTTTTCAAATACTGTTGGCAACATAAATATACATCCTAAATATGCTATTTCCCATTAATACTGAATTTATCAAATTAGCATTTTTTCTCCAGAAAAACACAGATTTGTTTTATTTCTTCATTTGTTTTGTTTTTTGTTTTTTTTTGTTTTTTTTTGCTGCTGTTCCCATAGAATTCTCAAATTATATAACTAGTGCAGAAATTTAATTCATTGAAAAATATATACCCCATCATAAATACATTATCTAAACCTTCACTTTTCTCTTTATTTAATGATAACCCTTTCACCTCTAGAAACTAATTTGTGCAAATTCTTACTTCTTTCATCCAATTTGTTTTATTTTGCAATTATTATAAAGACATCTGCATATGTTAGCAGAAATGGAATTCTTAACTCTTCAGATGTTATATACCTCACCTCCTTCATTTTGTAATTCATTTCATATTCTATCACATTCATAACTAATGCTAAGAATATATATTGGGCATCCCTGTCTTACTCCAGTCTTCACATATACATCTTGGCTCAACCTGTCGTCTACAAGTATTTTTTCTTGTTTATAAATGTACACTATCAGACATATTTTCCTGGCTTTCTCACATATTATATTCTTTCATTATTCCCCATAGGATCTCATGTCCAATTCTATAAAATGTGATATTAATGTCTTCTATCATGATTTTCTGTCTTCTTTTCTAGTCATAATATCAGACACAGTTTTTCTGCCATTAATAAATTTTGACAATCCTTCCCTTTATAATATATATATGTGTGTGTGTGTGTGTGTGTGTGTGTGTGTGTGTGTGTGTGTGTGTGTGTGTATATATATATATATATATATATATATATATATATGTGTGTATATATATATATATATATATATATATATATATATATATATATATATATATATATATATATAGATATATATATATATAGCCTAGTACCTACCTATGAACCGATATTGGATGGGAAATAGGAAATTCACCCCAGGGATCACTTCTGTGGCTCTGCTTGACAGGGGCAAAGGAAATAATTTTCTTGGGTGGCGAAAGCCAACGTACCTTTTTAGCTAGGCTTATATAGGCCCTAGGGCCAAATGCCTAGTATGAACCTTATATATATATATATATATATATATATATATATATATATATATATATATATATATATATATATATATATATATATATATATATATATATATATATAAACATAATTACACATATGCAAAAGCAAGACTTCTCTACCTGCTGAAAAGAAACCAGCCAAACCCATGTATTTTGAGCACTTTTGTTCTTTAACAGGTATCCAGAACTTCTATTATTTTCTGAAGAAGTTCTGGATACCTACTAAGGAATGAAAGCACTCAAAATACATGAGTTTGCCTGGTTTCTTTTCAGCAGGTAGAGAAGTCTTAGTTTTATATTTGTTTTATACTCTTCTTATACTTTATGCAGTTTGTTGAGTTTATTATTTTATATATATATATATATATATATATATATATATATATATATATATATATATAGATATATATATGGGTCTTCTACATTAGACCGACAATCCCCAACACCGACACCACAAGAACGAAACCACAAAAACACGAAAGTTCACATGCCCGACAAACCACAATACCGACAGCTAACAAAACAAAACGTTCACTGTTCCACACAACACAAGCACACCAACAACCTAAAAACCTACACTACACCTTACACACAATTATCTATGCACTAACCTTAACCCAAACCCTAACCCTAAGGTCCGTCACTATTTGCACACTTACCTTACCCGCACCCTAACCCTAACTCACTTAATCCGCCCCTAACCCTCAAGTCCCTCACTATTGCACACTTACCCCTATAGTGCCTTTTTTAGGCAAAGTACAAATAACAAAGTCACCAGCATAACAGGTACAAGCAAGCAAAATCTGAGGGTAATGCTACTCAATGCTAGAAGTCTAAACCTCAAAATGCACTCACTCGAGGCACTCCTTAAAATGGAGAACAGTGACAGAGACCTGGTTCAAAACTCCAGAGACCACCCCTGCATTACCAGGCTACAATTCATACCACATCATTCGGCCACCTAACCCAGAATGAAGCACTAAAGGTGGAGGTGTGTCCATATTCATTAAGGATATCCACACCTTCAGGCTAGTTGCACAGCATAATGCATCCGAGATTATCCAAGTACAACTAACTCTGGGCAAGACCGTAATCCAAATTGTAGCTTGCTACAGATCCCCCACCATGCCCCAGGATTCCCACTCCTCATTTCTTGATACACTGGAAAGTATTAGGGTACAACCCAACACCCTAATAATGGGCAATTTCAACTACCCCACCATTAACTGGGAAAACTACTCATGTACCAACTCTTTTGCTCAACATTTTCTAGAATTCATAAATTCCAATGCCTTGGATCAACTTATTCACACCCCCACCAGGGGCAGCAATATCCTAGACCTGGTCATTATGAACATGGGAAACCAGTGTTCCACACCAGAGGTCATTTCCTCGTTGGTCAGATCCGACCACAAGCTAATCAGCCTAGACATCCACATCCCACCCCCACCCCCAATTAGGGAAACCATCGTAAAAAACTTCTCCAAAGACAACTTCACACTTTTTAAGACAGAAGTGGCAAACTTCACGACACCCATGCAGATGGACAATAGAGGTATGACTGCTGAATCCTACACAAATGCACTTTATAAGCACTTACACGAGTGCATGGATCATGCTATCTCAAATAGAACCAAGATGTTATCCTCCAAAAAAAGGAAGCCAATCTGGTGGTCCTCTGCCATAAATAAACTCTACAACAGAAGAAAGAAACTGTTGCAAAAAAGAGTAAAATCCCATGACTGGAGGAACTCCCTGGTCAACCTCAGTAAGAAGCTGAGATCCCTCATAAAATCCTCCAAAGCTAGTTACGAAAACAAAATTGCCACTGACTCTAAAAACAACCACAAAGCATTCTATAGCTATGTCAAGAATCTCAATTGGAACACTCAGATCTGCTCTGAGTTACAGCACAATGGTGCTAAATATACAGAACCAACTGATATTCCCAACATCCTAGCAGATAGGTTCAGTGCTAACTTTACCCCCCTTTCACCCCCTAGAGGGCCCATCTCTATACCGGAAGAATGCAAAGTTCCTATAATCACGGCTGCACAGGTTAAAAACACACTCTCCAAAGCCAAGAACACAGCATCCATGGGACCTGACAATATCCCAGGCTGCGTTCTACATGAACTACACAATGAACTGGCACCCTACCTAAGTACCATGTTCAATCATAGCATCACCTCAGGCTTTGTACCCACTGAATGGCATACTGCGACGGTTATCCCACACCACAAAGGTGGAGCCACGATGGATCCCAGGAACTACCGCCCCATTAGCCTGATGAGCCTGGTCTGCAAGGCCATGGAACGTATCATCATGGAACACATAAACAAAGACATTGGTAATCTCCAAACTCTGGACCCTACCCAGTTTGGATTTGTAAAAGGCAGATCATGTCTCCTAAACCTGATTGACTTCTTTGAAGCAGTCACAAAAGCCATAGATGAGGGTAAAATGGTTCACACAGCTTATCTAGATCTCGCCAAGGCTTTCGACACCATCCCCCACTCTGGAATTATAGATAAGCTCACTAAACTTGGTATAAATCCCTATGTCACAAGATGGGTTGCCAACTGGCTCACGGACTGAACCCATACTGTGAAAGTAGCGGATTCCAAATCCGACTTCATACCAGTGACAAGTGGAGTACCACAGGGTTCAGTCCTGGGTCCTCTCCTGTTTGGTATCTACTTCTCTGAAGTGCAGGTTAACACAGAAGGTCTTTGGCTAACAAAGTTTGCAGATGACTGCAAACTAGGAGCCATAATCGAAACTCCTAACGATGTGGACAAACTACAAAAGGGCCTCACTGAGACAGATACCTACTGTCAAAGCCATGGCCTGAAGCTCAATGCCAAAAAGTGTATTTTCATCCCCTTTGGTAAAAACTCTGTACCCATGAATTACCACATAGCTGGTAGTCTATTTAATGCCGAAAATGTGATAAGAGACCTTGGGACACAGGTGGACAGTAGTCTCTCCTTTGATAATCACATCACCACAGTGGTCAGAAAATCCTTCTACGTGGCTCATCTCATCACAAAAGGATTCTCATCCAGAAAAAAGAGGTAATTGTTCCCCTCTACTCATCACTCATTAGACCCATTATAGAGTACAATGCCCCTTTTGGTATGTACCTCACAAGACATCTACAACAACTGGAAAGACTATAGAAATACCTCACAGAGATGATTATTGGCCTCAAACACATGCCCTATGCAGACCGTCTCAAAAAACTACAGCTTTACTCCATCTCATATCGCCTACTCAGGGGCGATCTCTGCCTAACATACAAAGCTATGTCAAACCCAGAGCTGTTGGACATGCTACACTTAAAGAAATCCCAATCCCTCCAAGCTACACGCTCTAGGGACCTAAACCTTGTCACCACAATAAACAGAACATGCTGGAGGGATAGAATCCTGTTCCAGAGACTTCCCATACTCTGGAACAGACTACCTATCTATGTCAAACAGAGCTCCTCATTAGCACTCTTCAAGAAAAATCTTGATGATTGGATGGAAAATGGGAAATTCACCCCAGGGATCACTTCTGTGGCTCTGCTCGACAGGGGCACAGGAGAATAATTTTCTTGGGTGGCGAAAGCCAGGGTACATTTTTTAGCTAGGCTTATATAGGCCCTGGGGCCAATAGCCTAGTACCTACCTATGAACCTATGAACCTTACCCGCACCCTAACCCTAACTCACTTAATCCGCCCCTAACCCTCAAGTCCCTCACTATCACACACTTACCTTACACGCACCCTAACCCTAAATCCCTCACTATCGCACACACACCTTACACGCACCCTAACCCTAAATCCCTCACTATCGCACACTTACCTAGTTGCACTCACACTTTTCCCAGGTTGGTGTTTTCGCTGTCGGGATTCTGAGTTGTTGGTTATCTGCTCCGTTGTTCTTCTGGCTTTGATGATGTCAGTGTTGATCTTCCGAGCTTTCATTCTAATGTAGTACACCTATATATATATATATATATATATATATATATATATATATATATATATATATATATATATATATATATATATATATATATATATATATATATATATATATATATATATATATTTTTTTTTTGTGTGAATGTGTGTGTGTGTGGATATATTTTATTTAATAGTGTCAGTCTCCATTTTTTTAATTGACTTTTGTCTTCCTTCTTTCATATAAATTTAAGTACTCCACTACATAATTCTTTATAAATACAACCTTCATTTAAACATTTATTTGAAATTTCTAAAAATATGTTTTGTCAACCCCTTAAATTTTTACACATTTTATACAGTATTTTATTTGATCCTGCAGCTAAATTTTTATTCACTTGTTCTAATAAATTATCTAGCTCACATACAGAATCCATTTTTCCATCTCCTTATTCTCTTTTTCTGATGTTTTACTTTCCATGTTTTCTCACTACCTTCTTTTTTTATTAAACATTTCTTGTAGATATTGTAATACACTATTCATAAACTTTCCCTGAGCTCTTCATATTTCTCTTTTTACATTTTTTATTTCTGTCATTACACTACCATCTTATTTACTAATCTGCTTTAGCAACTTGATATTTCCTCTACTTTTTTATATTTGCTTATACAACAATTACTGTATTTTTCTTCATTTCTTTCATATAATTATTTTTCTTTGTCAAAGTAATTTCTATCATTATTTTCAAAATCTTCAAATGCATCATCATATGTTATTTTATATTTTTCTTTCTCTATATTCTCACATTGTATTGCCCCTGTAAAAACATGTTTTATATTTTCCTTAAAAATCATCCACCATTCAGACTAGTTTTTTATAAAATGTTCTCATAGTAATATGACCTTTCCATAACTATATTACTAATCTCTTTCCTGCTTCATTCCATACTTTCTCATTTACCCTTTTTAATAATTGCCTATTTTTATATATTCATTGTTATCCTTTATCTCTAGCCAGAAGATCCTATTTTAAATACTACTTATTCTCCTATAACTAAACCTTCTGAAACTATTAAATAATCTATTTCAGTTCTATACACTCCCCTTTTGTGAGTCCATGAAGTCATAACTCAAAATTTTAACTTACTATTTGTATAACATCTCACTTTTTTCTTATACCATTTCCTTTCTTTTTATGCTTGCTTCTTAAATCACAATTAAAGTCTTCAGTTATTATAATATTCATATTTATTACTTCTTCTTCTTCTTCTTCTTCTTCTTTCGGCTTTTTCCCGGTTAGGGGTCGCCACAGCGGATCACCTTGTCCGCACATTGAATGGCAGTGGAGTTTTACGGTGTCGAGTTGCCAGCCCCAACCTTCCACAGAAGGCACACTCACACGCACACCTAGGGCCAATTTAGAGTGTCCAATCCACCTGCAGCATGTCTTTGGGATGTGGGAGGAAACCGGAGCACCCGGAGGAAACCCACGCAACCACAGGGAGGACATGCAGACTCCGCACAGAAGGCACCCCAGCCGAGGATCGAACCGGAGAACCTCTTGCTGTGAGGCATATTCATATTTATTACTACATAGTCTAAAATCTGATGAAATAAGATTTCCCTTTCTTTACAATTAGTATAAGCATATACTGTTATAATGTTATGTAATTCTTTTTTTCCATATTAAATCTAAAATGGTTAATCTTCCCATCTTTGCCATCTCTGCTAAAGTTATATATATATATATATATATATATATATATATATATATATATATATATATATACACACACACACACACACACACACACACACACACACACACACACACACACACACACACACACACACACACACACACACACACACACACACTATATTTCTACAGAATATACCTATTCCAGAACATTATTTCCCAAATTCCAGATTATTGTTATTCCCTTTAGTGTCTCTTTGTAATCTTTCTTCAAGTGTTAAATATTGTGTATCTTCAGACATAATTACACCTGCTGCATATATATATTCTAAATACTGTTCCCATTTACAGAATGCACTCTAAAAGTTTCAGCCAATTTGTCTTTCAAAGATGAGAATTAAACACTGTATCTTGCGTCTATAAATCAAACACCTTAACCCTTATACTAGCCCTAAACAATTAGCTGTACATATTCTTTTTCTTCCATTTCCTTTCTTTTTTCTTTTGTACTTGGGCCTTTAAATTTTCTTCTTCTATATTTTACACTTTTTTAATCTTCCCATTTTTGCTAAAGTTACATCTAATATTTATACTGTATTTATACATAATATGGCTATTTCAGAACATCTCTCGTTTCTCAAATTCCAGATTATCTTTCTGCCCCATAGTTTTTCTGATGTCCTTCATGGATGCATCTGCAGTCATAACAACAGGGTTGTCCTGTCGTCAGGCAGCCCTTCAGTCGGCCGGATTCCAAAGTCCGGGTCCGGCTTCGGCTGATGTCGCACTTCACCCGACGTCATCTCTGTTGGTCTTTGGGTATAAAGGCATCAGCCGACGCCATTTTCCTCAGTCTTTCTTGCCGCGTGGCGCCCGAAGCAGAAGCTGTTCGCAAGTGCCGGTCGGTCGGATCCAGAGATTACTTCTACCGAATACTACCAAGACTTCTAAAGCTAAGTACCCGTTGGGGACTCTTTCTTGCCTCAGCCGATGTCAGAAAAAGTTAACAATTGTTTAACCTGTGGGAAACAAATACCTCATAAAGATTTCCACTCTTATTGTCTGCCTTGTTTAGGCCCAGCCCACGACGTAGCAGCCTGTCCGGCCTGTGCTTCATTCAACCGACGAACGCTTAGGCATCGGTCGGAGTTTGCTGAACAGTTTTTCGGTTCTGATTTTGCGTATATTATGCCGCCGGACCCTCCGACTACCCAAACTGCTAAAAACGCAAAGATAAAGACCGACACTTCATGTCCGCGGTTTCGCCGAAACCATGGTTAAGCAAACCGGAGTGTCTCGGTTTCGCCGAAACCGAGAAAACTGATCAAAGTACAGCTGAATCTATCACTACCACTGAGGCCCCTGCTACTTCTTGAATCGGCCTCAGAAATTTTATCCACTACGGTGGTTGCCACTGACTTATCAGACACCATTCCCTTGGATGTCTCTACCCCAGCACGTGGTGCTGCTAGGCCTCCAGCAGCCATGTCCATCAAGGCCTTTGCCAGGGCTAAAGCAGCCAAAACTACTAAAACAGTGCCTGTTAAAGCCCTACAACCAGGCCCTCTTCTAGTTCACAAATGCTTACTCTGGCAGAAGATTTAATTTCATTAATTAGGGGATCTCAATCTCACCCAGACAGGGCCTCTCAGCCCCCAGAGAAGAGACCTAGGGCAGAGCCCCCCGAGCCTGTGTCCTCTGATGATTCTGCTGATGAATCAGACATAACAGACCAGCCAGAGGCTCCTTTCTCCAATTTTGAAGACTCAGATGCTGAAGAATCCATTCCAGCTGCTTCCCCACCAGAAGAATTCTCCTTTGGGGAAACCTTACATGCCATGCAGAGCAGTTCCAATGGCAGCAGCAGGATTTCTCAGACTCCAGAAAAGACTTAGGACCTTTCTGCACCTTCCACAGCACAGGCCCTTAGCTATACCTCCTGTTCTCTCTGTGGTGGATGATGCCTTCAATGATGTCTGCTCTGCACCAGATTCTTTACCTCCAGCCCCTGCCAAACCAGACAGATTTTACAGGGTACCAGACACTCATCACCACCTTTACAAGGCCCCACTTGCAGACCCCAAACTATATCCCAGGGTCCCAGGGCAGTAGCCGACCACAGCTAAAACCCTATTCCTTCTGAAAGGGAAGCCAGGTCATTAGACAGATGGGGCAAAAAGGTCTACACCTCAGCTACTCTCTCAGCTAGAGCTTTAAACTGTCAGTTTCACATGATACAATACCAAGAGTTTATGCTTGATCAGTTAACAAAAAAGCTATCCTCTGATGAATCTATTGATAAGAAATATGTATTAGAAATGGTAAATAACATACAACAGGTTAGTAACCATTCCTTAAAATGTGGCTATGATGCACTGGAGGCTTCATTTAGATCAGCCATGACTGGCACAGTGATAAGAAGACATGCATGGCTAAAGGAACAAGCCTTACCGGATCATGTTAAAGCTAAGTTATTAGATGCTCCTATGGATAAGACCAGCTTGTTTGGTACACCTGCCCAGCAGGTAATGAAGAAAATGGAAGAAAAGGCAAAATCTGTTCAAACGGTTAAAGATTTCTTGCAGGTTCAACCCCAAGGTTTAGCAGGAACTGGCCTGCCAAAATTGGTCCTTTCCTGACTCCACAAGATCCCAAAGGGGCAGGAATAGACGTTCCAGAAGCAGAAACCAATCCAGAGGAGGTGCCTACAGAGGACGACAGTGGCAAGGTAACAACAGAGGCACAGACACAACCACTGCCACTACAACAACACAACCACAGTGACTTACCTCTAAATCCGCCTACCAGGGAACAAATAGCAGCTCCATTAGGCGGCAAATTAACCTTATTTTCAAAGAACTGGCACTATATCACAAAAGACAAGTGGATTTTACAAACCATAGATCAAGGTTACCGGTTCCACTTCCACACTTTACCAGTCAAAAAAGGAATGCCAAATCTACCTCCAAATCAAAAAACAGAAACTCTACAACAGATAATGCAATTAGCAAACATGAGAGCTGCGGAAAGAGTGCCAACAACAGAACAAGGAAAGGGCTTCTACTCCAGACTATTCCTAGTTCCAAGAAAGGAAAAAAGTTGGAGACCTATTCTCGACCTGTCCACCTTAAATACATACATCATTGTCCCAAAATTCAAAATGCTGACCCTACAGCAACTTCTTCCCATGCTGGGCAAGGAGTGTTGGTTGGTAACTCTAGATCTCAAGGAGGCATACCTGCACGTCCCCATTCGACCAATCTGCAGAAGATACCTCAGATTTCTTGCAGGATCAGAGCATTATCAATTCTCAGCATTGCCCTTTGGCTTATCTACTGCGCCCAGAGTATTCACAAAATGCCTGGCATCAGTAATCGCCCACTGCAGACTACAGGGAATTCAAATTTACCCATACCTGGACGACTGCCTGCTACAAGGGGACAACAAAAGCAAGCTGGCAACAGATTTACAAAGGGTCATTTACTTGCTACAAGCACTGGGATACACAGTCAATTTACAAAAATCAAGGCTGATACCATCCCAAACAAGGACATTCTTAGGCGCGGAATTGGACACAGTAAGACAAATGGCATTCCTAACTGCAGAAAAACAAAAAGAACTCCCTCTTTACTTCTTGGCACTAACAAAACAGAACAAGTTAACAGCAAGAAAAGTACTGCAGGCCTTGGGCTTCATGGCATCATGCATAATCTTGGTCCCACTTGCCAGACTACATATGAGAAAACTACAGTGGTACCTAAAGAATTTATGGTCCCAACACAGGCACAGCCTGGAAACAGAAATTCCACTAATCCCATGCTTAAAACAGGAGTTCCTATGGTGGGCTCAAGCATGCCAGTCAAACCCAGGTCTACCCTTTCGCAGATGTCAAGCAAGCCAGACCATCACAACAGATGCTTCAGACCTAGGATGGGGGGCCCACATGCTGGACAAATGCGTGCAAGGATTGTGGACGCAGGATCAACTTCACCTGCACATCAACCTAAAAGAAATGCTGGCAGTAAAACTGGCAATCCAAAAGTTCAGACCATTTCTCAAAGAGGGCCAGTTGATGATAAGGACAGACAACACCACAGTCATGTGGTACATCAACAAACAGGGAGGCACTCATTCATACCCCCTATGCAGAATGACTTTGGAGCTGTGGAACCTGGCACTCAGCTACAACATCCAGTTACAGGCAATATTTGTACCGGGAAAGGAGAATACTCTAGCAGACATATTAAGCAGAACCACATCGGATGCACACGAATGGATGCTACACCCGGACATCTTCAAGACCATCTCAAAGAAATGGGGAATGCCTCAGATAGATCTATTCGCTTCCCCTCTCAATCACCAGCTCAAAAAATTCTGCACAAGGACATTCCACCCACTGGCATGGAAAGTGGATTTGCTCTCCTTCAGCTGGAATGGCCTAACAGCATATGCATTCCCACCTCTGCCCTTGATACACAAGGTATTACTAAAAATCAAGGAAGACCGTCCAAGGATAATCCTGATAGCTCCAAACTGGCCAAGACAACACTGGTACCCACTGCTGAGGAGCATGTCTCGAAACAATATGTGGCCAATACCCCTGATGCCTTTGATGTTAACTCAGAACAACTACAGCATCATGCATCCAAACCTAAAAACGTTGCAACTGACTGCATGGAACATCACATAGCAGCAGCTAATCCAGAACTTTCCCAAAGAGTTAAAGGCATTATTCTTGAAGCCCGCAGACCTTCAACAAGAAGGAACTATGCAGGAAAATGGAAAAGGTTTGTCATTTGGAGTACTGAAAGAGGAAAAGATGTGTCAAACATAGATATGCCTAACATTCTGGAGTATCTGGCAGAACTTCTACATTCAGGCCTGTCCTACTCCTCCATCAAGATACATGCATCAGCTATATCAGCAGAATACAGCTTTGATCCACCTGTGTTTTCACACCCTTTACTCAGGCAGTTCCTCAGAGGAATCAAGAATGTAAAACCTCCAAGGAAACCACCATTGCCAGCTTGGGACTTGAACTTTGTGCTAGAAAAGTTGACACTATCACCTTTTGAACCAGCAGCAACAGCAGACCTACAGCATCTATCGTGGAAAACGGCCTTCCTACTGGCAATAACCTCAGCCAGGAGGGTTTCTGAACTTCAGGCCCTAATGGCAGTACAACCCTTCCTAATCTTCCACCAAGATAGAGTGTCCATGAGGACTAATCCTACATTTATGCCTAAGGTGGTATCCAGAGTGTCTTTAAACCAGGCAATCCACCTACCTACCTTCTTTCCCAACCCACAAAACAGAGGGGAAAGAATACTGCATACCTTGGATGTACATAGACAGCTATGCTACTACTTGGACAGAACAAAAAGTAGCAGAAAAACTGACCAGCTTTTTGGAGCTTATGCAACAGGAAGGGAAGGAAAAGCTATTTCCAAACAGACAATCTCCAAATGGATAGGAAATTGCATACGATTCTGTTACTCCTTCCATGGAAAACCAATTCCACAGAACATAAGACCTCATTCTACAAGGGCAACAGCCACTACCACAGCCTTCTTACGAGGAGTGGCAACCAAGGACATTATTGAGGCGGCTACTTGGACCTCCGTGCATACATTTGCCAAGCATTATAATTTGCCTCTATATTCCAGATCCCGAGCAGGGTTTGCCACTGCCGTACTGCAAGGGATCCTAAACACACCATAATCTAGTTTTTTCCTCCTCCCCTAGTTGGCTATGGTATTCTACCCAGTTGTTATGACTGCAGATGCATCCATGAAGGACATAGTACAGTTTTGTACCTACCATAAATGTAGATGTCCGAACTGGATAGCATCTGCAGTCAGGATTACCCTCCCTCCTTCCCTCTGTGGTACTCCTAGGGTGTTTACCCTCCTAATAGCTAGCTGGTGGGGAGTCTTTATGGTGTATTTGTTTGTATATATGTACATACATGCTTATTTTTGTGTTTACCTCTATCTTTTGGAAACATTGGCATTTATCCAAATTTTAGCCTTCAAGAGGGCTTCTGGCATCTGGCGCAAGAAACACTCAGGAAAATGGCGTCCGCTGATGCCTTTATACCCGAAGACCAACAGAGATGACGTCGGGTGAAGTGCGACATCAGCCGAAGCCGGACCCGGACTTTGGAATCCGGCCGACTGAAGGGCTGCCTGACGACAGGACAACCCTGTTGTTATGACTGCAGATGCTATCCAGTTCGGACATCTACATTTATGGTAGGTACAAAACTGTACTTTTGTAATATTTCTTCATTAGTTAAACATCTTGTGTCTACTGATATATATTATTTTTCATCCATTTCCTTTCTTTTTATCTTTTGTACTTGTCCCTTTAAATGTTCTTTTTCTGCCCTTTTACCAATATTTTTTTTTGTTTAGTATCCCACGTTATGTCTTCTTCATCAAATATTTAAAGCCTTCCTCTATTGTCCTCTTTATTATTTTTTCTCATCTAGTTCCTTTTCTATTTCTACTACTTCTAAAATTCTTCTATGTGTTCACTTTCTTTCTCTTTCTTTTTCTTAACTCTTATTTTTATTTTTACAATCCATCCCTAAATGTCCATTTTGTTTTTTACATTTATAATATTTCACTTCACATATTTTCTATCACGTCCCATTTCTCCACAAATATAACAATTTCTTTTATCACAGTTATTTATCAAATGTTCTCCTTTTCCACAAAAAATGCTTTGGGTTGTCCCCAGTATTTTGCAGCATCCCTTGTCCCCTCCATATTTATCATGCTTGGTATATCTACATTTTTTTCTCTTTCTTTTTTTACACAATATTGCAATCCCATCTGTCAGTGCACAAACCCCATTTTTCATAAACTATTGCAATGAGCAGTATATCTTAATATCGAATTTTCAAACGTCCTTTCAAAGTCTCTCTTTCCACATCTGTTTAAAATTGTGCATTAATTTTCTTTCTTTTTTTTTTTTTTTTGTTTCCCTAAGTGCTTTTATCACATAAAGATTCCATGGGTTACATGTTTTCTTTTTTTTTCATATTCTCCAAGGAGATTTTCCTTTGGAAAGAAGTCTCATATATAATGTCACAAATTCTCTCTTTGTTATTGAGAATAAAATTTCTTACCTCATGTGCTTTTGTAGCCAAAGGTGCTATCAAACTGTCCCACACTTCATTACCATTCACTTCTTTATTTTCTTTACTTTGAATCCTTAGCATGTACTTCCATTTTTCATTTTTTTCTGTATTTTTTTTTCTTTTCTGGTACTCCCTTTTGCCTTTTTTTTTATTTTCTCTGCATATGTTTTCTTTTCTATTTCACAACTATTGTTCAGGATTGTTTCGGCATCCTCCTTTTGTATTTTCTCCAGGAAACATCTCCTTTATTTTCTTGCTTATTCTGCATCTTAAGTAAATCACCCCATAACCCTCCCAACTGGAGGGTTGTAATTATGCATCCATCATTTGTCAGGTCATCTCTCTCAAACAGATTTCTTTGAAATATCTCCCCAGAATCCTGCACACATTCTATTGTCTCAATATTGGATTTCTCCTCCATTTCTCTCACCACTCCTTTAGTTTCCTCTCTCGCCATCTGCCTCTTTGTTTCCCCAGACTGTGTCTGCACCCTGAAGTTTCAGAAAAAAGCATATTGATAAAAAACCTGTTGTTATATCCAATTTATAAGTGAATTAGAATAGCAGTTTTAAGTTTATTTGTTAACTGGATAATATTTTAAAAATGTGCCTTACTTTGGCCTTTGTTCACCCCATTCCAATATTTTGTCCACAATTATTAAGCAAAGAAATAAAAGAGATAGGCTGTTAGTTTAGGAGGTAAACAAGGCAGTTAATTTTATTTTACTTTAGTGATTATTATAACAATAAAGATTTATTTTAATAGTGACAGTTACCTATACCATACAGACTTAACTTGTTTACATTTTCCTGAAGATGACTTATAAAACAGGTTCCTGTCTATATTTCAAAAAATTATTCTCTACTTTGCTTAAAGTTAGTTTAAGTGTTTCGTGAGATTAGAAGCAAAGAAAAAGGGAAAACCAAGATTGTCAAAGTGGCACTGATAAAAAAGAATCAACTATATATTTGTGTATTTTTATTCAGGTTGCATTTTTGTCCAGAAGGGATATGGGCACCACCACAGAAGTGAATTTGTGGTCACCCATCCATTGATCTTGGCCGAGTTTGAAGACTGTCATGGAGGGGCTCTATTTCATGTGAACTGGAAGCTTGTTCCAGAGAAGTGGCAGTCTCTGGGAGATTTATCTATCTCTCCAGCATGACCTGTTCATATAAGAGGCTAGGTTATGATTGCTGGCATTTATCTTCATGTGTGCATTTTGCACACTGGTGAACAGCAGATGTGCGAAAGGATGTTTGCAAAGTTTGCAAAATGTCAACTGCAAAAAGGTTTGAATGTGTGACATTCGCTCATTGCACATTCACCATTTTCGGGCAGATTGTACTATAGTGGGGATTGGAAAATGGTCCCTTTCCGCACTGTAGTACGATCTCAGAGTTACAATATTAAAGTGGGGGGTGGGGGGTGCATGGGGGCTTGCCCCCCTGCTTTACACTTCATTACATTTTTTTGACATTTATGTTTGAACATCAGTAAATCTGCTTTACGATTTGCTAATTTTCAAACATTGAAAACGCTGTTTCAATTTTTATGGTTACGATTTGCTCATATGAGCAATCGCCCCAGTGTGTTTCGGTGTTGTAAAGGTAAACTGATTCCTGGAACAACTGATGCCCCTGCAATTTGGTTTACAGATGTGTAGCATTTCTATCAAGGCCAGGTCAGAGACTGCCTTGTAAAACAGGGACAGGTCACCCCTTAGCAACCTTTAGGAGACAGAATACAGTGACAGGGCATTCTGTCTTTACACTTAAGACTTTGTTTACCCTGTAATTTATTGGTGAGAAATATCTGTGGTCTCTCCAGTTGCTGTAGGTGTCTGGTGAGGTACGTGCAAAAGGCAGCATTGTACTCAGTTATTAGTCTGATGAGGGTCACATATAATGGAATTACAACATCATTAGGCCCAGATGCAATGCCTTTAGTTATACAATGTGCCACATAAAAAGATTTCATACTATTGGGATTGTCAAAGCTCAGATTGCTATCAACATGAGTACGCAGATGATGTACCACTGGGTCTATACTTGGGGGGTGGGTGCTATCTATAATGTAATTAGCAGGGATGTCAGCTTTCCTAAAGGGAATAATAATGTGATTTTTTTGCATATAGCTTTAATCTGTGGCTTTGGCACCAGACATTTGTATGCATTAACTTGTCTGCAGTATAATAAAATAGTTGGGGGGCTCAATGATTGCTCCCAGTTTGCAATAGTCAGCAAACTTGGTCAGCCAAAGGCCAGCCAAGTTTATCTAGACTTCTAATTAATACATTCTGAACAGTAAGAGACCCAGCACAGAACATTGTAGTATGCCACTGGTGACTGGTCTTTTGCTAGTGGTGAAGTCACCCACTTTGACAGTATGTGTCCTGTTGGTGAGCCAGATGGCTACCCATCTGGTAATGTAGTGGTTAATTTGAAATTTAGAGAGCTTCTCTATAATTCCTGAGTGAAGGATTGTATCAAATGCCTTGGCTAGTTTAAGATAGGTGGTATGCACTGTCTTTGCCTCATCCAAGGCCTTGTTGATTTTCTAGAAGAAGTCAACCACATTTAACAGACATGATCTACCTTTAACGAATCCAAACTGGGTTGGTTCGAGAGTCTGGAGATTTCCTATGTCCTTGTTAATAAGGTCCATAATGATTCTTTCTATGGCTTTGCAGATGAGACTAGTCAGGATTATAGGCCTACAATTCCCAGGGTCAGTTGACAGTCCCACTTTGTGCAGAGGGATTACTGTTGCTGTCCACCATTCTGCCGGAACATAACCAGTTCACAGGCTGTTATTAAACAAGGATCTAGGTGGGTCAACTAGGTCATATTTCAAGTTGTTTAAAAGGCATCCTTGAATGTTGTCTGGTCCCACTAATGCCATGTTGTTGGCCTTGTTGAGCACTGAGATGACCTGCTTTCTTGAGATAATAGGCTGAGGATTGGTGACAGGTATACTTTGGGAGATGACTGGAGGAGTCAAGGGGTTGGCTATTACCTCCATTTGAGTATGGGTGGTGTCATCCACAACCAGTTGTGGGCATAGCTGGGTATGCCCTTTTAAATTTTGGACATAGTTAAAAAATGCCTTGTGATTATAATTTACTAGGGAGACTATTTTTGCTTTGTATTTAGCTTTGTAGGAATTGACAAGATTTTTAATTTGTTTGTTTAAGCTAGAGAGGGAGTTCTTCTTCAGCTGAACAAATTCCCTCTTGTTCTTGGATATTAGTTTCTTTCTCTTGTTGTGTAGTCTGTTTATACTAGGGGTCCACAAGGGTGGCTTGTTTTTTTTAGCAAGACCTGTTTTTAACCTGGTCAGGTACAGCTAATTCTATACAACTGCTTAAGCGGTTATACAGGTAATTGATATATACCTTTGCATAGGAATTTGTGTTATCTGCATTTGATGAGGCTTTGGAACTTCTTATACCATCATTTAGTAGAAGTTAATTTGTCTTTTATAAGTTCTTAAGCAGTTTAGAGCTTGATGGGGTATCTGGTTTTATAATTACATCAAATGAGACTGATTTATGGTCAGTTCTTAACAGGGAGGACATCATCTGGGGGGGGGGTGCAATGTTCTCCCTTGTTAGTGAGTACTATGTCCGGGACATTTGAGCCTTTTGCAGGTGTGCTTGTGAAGACTGGGTGAAGATAGGCAAAGGCTGCCAGCCTAGCCAGATAGAATTTTGGAGATAATTCTGTCATCTGTAAATATTAATGTAAACCACAGGCTTGTTGTCTTAAATGGTAAAAATAGTCTTATATGTGGAACTGGAAAAATGTAATAACAGTGTACTCTACTGACCATGTAAAGCATGTTGTGACCCTTTGATGTAAACACAGCTCCGGCCAGTCTAGATGAAGGAATTCTTGCTATTGATTTAAGACCAGAGTTAATGGACAGAACTTGCATGTGTAAATGATCTTTATTGCTCTGATTTCTGCCCAGAGGTGAAGAATGTAAATGTAGTTTCTGTTTGCCTGAGAACCCAGTGAAGTGTGAAGAATGATGTAATGTGAACCAGGAATGTGATTTTAAAAACAAAGAGAATCAGAGAACATTAAGCATTTTTTTGTCTCGACTATCCAGCTCATCAGCACTGTCATGCTGTATATGTAAGTTTATCTTAGACTTGTGTTTTCTCTTAGAAATAGCTAGAAACTAGAAAGATTAGACTAAGTGTTTTAAGTGATGTCAGAACTGTACTACTGAATTATTTTAAGTATTTCTCTCTGATCTCTGAACTCTTGACTAGCACTGTGTAGTAAAAAGTATTGTCTCATGTTTTGACTATTTTTTAAATATTTTTAAAATCCTTTCAACTGTGGCTGTTTTTGTAGACATAATTTAAGCTCTTTAGAGTACTTGCATGCCTTTGGTAAAATTGTACAAAGCCACTCTAATAGCTTTAGCCCTGGGCTATACTACCAATTGAATAATAATATTGCACAGTAATAATTTGACACCCTTTTAAGGGCCTTTGAGTAGCTGATAAATATTAGTGGGTGGTGGCAGCTGGTACTACCGTATAGTCTGGGGAAAAGAGGCACAGCTGGAGAACCTGTGCCAGCCTTCCCCAGGAGTGTCTGTGTGGTTATATAAACTCTTCTCAAAGTGTGTGTGTGTGTGTGTGTGTGTGTGTGTGTGTGTGTGTGTGTGTGTGTGTGTGTGTGTGTGTGTGTGTGTGTATGTGTGTGTGTGTGTGTGTGTGTGTGTTTGTGTGTGTGTGTGTGTCTGTGTGTCAGCTACTTAGGTAGGGACACAAGACACTGGTTGGACAGAGAGGGTGCTGGAGAATTTAGCTTGCCCACTAGGCTGAGATCTGGACCCTATAACTGTGCCAGTGGGGATTCTTATTGGGGACCCTGAGAGCAACGGAGTGACTAGCCCTAGACTGACTGTGATCTCTGTGTGCTCTTAAGTGAAATTGCACTTTACTGTGTGTATTTGTTATCCTTTCCTCCTATATGAGATGCCCCTCACTGGGGTTAGTAGTGAGAATTGAGGCTCCTTGATTGCTGGGCCAGAGCATGGGCATCACAGTGCTGACTAGCTGTTCCAGAGCATTTGCACTAACAAAGTCCAGAACCTCTGATCCAGCATGTTTATGTTTGTGTATGTTTCCCAGTCAATGGTAGGATAATTAAAATCACCAATGAGTAAAGTGTTGGACTGTATGGCAAGTAATTCCAGTAAGTGCAGATATGTTGTATGGTTTTCCTGTTTGATAGTGGGGGACCTACAGCTAGCTGTGATGTGGTAGGGGGCTTTAACTATAGTTAATTGGACATAGACTAGTTCAAGACAGTCATACTGTTTGACCAGTCTTGAGGTGTATTATCCTTAATGAAAATTGATATACCTCCTACTTTGGTTCTTTCATGTTCTGTTTCTGGTTTGAACGTATGGAAGGCGTTGTAGCCCTCCATGGCTGGGTTGCTTTCCACACCCATGAACCATGTCTATTTGACTGCACAGACATCAGCATCTTCCAAAGTGAGGAGTTCTTCCAAGAAGTGCAGTTTCTTGCTTAGACTCCTAGCATTAAGCAGCAATACCGTGAGTATATCTAGACAAGATTCGGTTATGTGATTTGTTATGTGTCATTCACATGTACTATGCACCACTTAATAATATGGCCCAGCTCTTTTATCCTTCTGAAGCTCATACTTGTCCTTGTCAGTCTTTCTTTTCTCCTTTCTACATCCCTTTCCTTTCTTCTCTCTTCCTGAGCTATATCAATTCTAAATAATTTTCTTTGTTACTTAGCCACTGTTGTACAGTGTATGCTATTACACAAACATTGAAGGAAGGGGCATCAGATCTCCCACTTTCTCCCTTTCTCTCTCAATCTCCATTCTATTCCTTAGCATTTTTGATACTTCTTCCCTCCGACAAGAACTAATCACACATCTCTGTATGTCTCACACAGTTCTTTCTATACATAATAATATGCATTAGTAAGTAATTTACCTTTGGCAAATTGTCATTTTTTGAAGAAAGTCCATCCCTTGTTGTCTGCATTTCTTTCACATTCCTTAAGCATTTTTCAGATAAACCTTTTACCTTTTAATAGCTGTTGCTCTTAATCTTCTCCATTGTTTTACATACTCATAAGCCTAGGCATTTGGTCCAAGGTTGCCCACATTCTTATCATCTTTATCGACTTTGGGTCATTTTGTCAGCTTTACCATGATCATCTCTGAAAAGTTATATTTTATTCAGAGCTGCAAAATGATATATTATCATCTCTTTCTACCTTATGAAGCAGTTGTCTGTAAATGTTGAAAAGAATATCATGACTTTCCCTTTCTTCTTCAGTCTTTCTATCCCTGCTCTAAATGTTCTCTGTATTTCCATTACTATGATAAAAGCCTTGGGAGACTATAGACATCTCTGTGTAATCTCTCTTGGAATCAACACTTTTCTATTCCTCATTTGCTATGACAATCAGCTTTTAATGTTGCTATATGGATCTTTTGTGTTTGATTTATGGATCTGTGTCCCAGTCATTATTGTACTGAGACTCAAACCATTGACCAGTCGATATTTTTAATTTTTTTTAATGTCCCAAAGTACCTCCTCCTTGCTTCACCTCTCTCTCTTCATCTTTTGCATTAAAACATTCAATAACCATCACATGTCAATGGATATTCTTCCTTGGACATAGCCCACCTGCTTTTCTAATGTATTTTTAGAGGTTTCATTGACAGAACATATGTTACATTATTCACAAGCACATTAATTCTTTGAAGGTTCCTAGATCCATAACCTGCACTTGTTCTTATGGAAGTAATATTGCCTCTAGCTCATTTACACTGAAAGAGTCTATTACTGGGCCCTGCTGGATCCCTTTTATTGCTTCTTTCACAAATTCACTTCAGAATACATCTGCACCGATTTCTTTCTCAGTTTTGTTGTCAACCAGATTCTTTTTCTGTTTATGTCAAATCCCTCTTTTTGTCTACACCTTTTGGTTAATGCTCTCTGTACCTCATGAGAATTCCTTAAGTCCAGTATGTTGTCAGTTTTTTTGAACAAAATCAGGTATACAAAGATAATAAATGATCAAAGCAAAGCAAACACAAATAAATAAAATGGATGTATGTCACATTGTTTCTATGCACATTTCTAATTGCTGCCCTTTAAGCCCTATCGGTAGCTGCTGTTTCCCTTCCTTGAGCACTTATTATTCTGAGATTCATACACCTTCACCATGATACTTTTCTAATCACATCAGGATTCTTTCTGCTGAGGCTGTAAAAGAATCACTTCCAGGCCTACGTATAAATAAGATTACATCTCAGCCAAAGTCAGACTACTCATCAACCTATAAACAGTCACCCTGACTAAAAACACTGCAAATCTTGAGTCATAGCAGCAATAAACATGTTCTAGTGATAGCTGACACCTTTGGCAGTTACACTGGCCCATCACTCACAAGGCTGGAGAAGGAGAGGGCTACAGAGCATTGTCTTTTCTGGTGCCAGGATCACTGAATTTGCAAGGGTCCTAAAGATTCTGGCAGTGGTGGATGTGAGAGTAAATGACTTGAGACATAGAACCATGAGGGATATGCAAAGGGACATGTCAGAACTTTCCAACCATGCTATCAGTGCAGATAAGACACTAGTCCTGAGTGTATGATATCAAGATACAAAGAAAATGTAATTGGCTTCAATAATTGGTTAAGTAGCTCGCGTCTTTTTAGGCAGATCCAGTATGTGTCAACATGGGAAGGGATGTTCAATGGTCCAGCTTGTTTCTCTAATGATGGCCTGCACCTTGTTTCAGTGGTTTTGATTATTGACTAAAGCTTTTGCCGTCTCCTAGTGCCTTTTTTAGGCATTGTCCATTTGGTGGACATTCCAGTGTTACTGGCATATTAGTCCCACAATTGGATTGCATTAAAGGACTACAGATATGCTGTCCTCAACCTACTATATGAGGAAATATAATAATTCACTTATGAATGCACCTCCTCAAACCTTAATATAGAAGAAAGATTCACTAAGGAATTCTACACCCATTTTAAAAACTGCATAGAGTTTGCTTGCCTTACCAGAACGAAGTATCATGAGAAATTTAAAAACAAACCACCATGGTAGTCCACTAGCATAAACAAATTATGCTATAAAAGAAAATAAACTTCTTAAATTATTCATTAAATCAAAAACTCATATTCTCAAGGATAATATCAAATGCATTACAAGAAAACTGAAGAGCCCTATCAGATCCATTAAAGTAACCCATAGACTTAGGCATGCTTCTGAAGTCAAGTCCTTCTTTAGCTATATTAGAAAATTAAAAAACAGTACTCTGCATTTCTCAAAACGTATTCAGAATAGGGCATCCTATTCTGACCCAACTGAGTTTGCCAATATGCATGCTAACTAATTTAGTGCTAACTTTACCCCAATACTTCTTTTTAAAGTCTCTTGCTCCTCCAAATATCTGTAATGATCATTTACTGAAAGTGCTAACCAAGGCAAAACCTACTTTGTCCAGGGGACCTGACAATATACCTGGCTGATTAGTTACTATTGTTAAACATGCCCTTGCTGACACAATCCTCAAATGCCCCTGAGGAGTGCCAGATAGCAGTGGTAATGCCCCTTTCTAAGGGCAGCTTTTTTTATGACCCAGGTAATTACAGATCTAGCATGCTTACAGGCCTCATCCGCAAAGCCATTTTATAACTCACCTTATAAACTGTGACATTAAGAGTCTTGTTAGACGTGAGCTCCGACAGCTTGATTTTGTAAAGGGTAGATCCTGTCAATGTAAAATGGCAAATTTCTTCAAAGGGGTTATGGAGGCTGCAGTTAGTGGCCATGCAGTGTATGCAGTGTATCTTTACCTAACTAAGATCTTTGACACCATTATCCATTCTAGCATTATACAAAAGCTAAATGCTTTAAAATTGACTTGTATGTGGGATGATGATAGCAACCTAGCTGAAAGAAAGAACCCACAGCGTGTGATTTGCAGGTGCAAAACAAGAAAGCATGAAAATTAACAGCAGTATCCCTCAAGGCTTGGTGCTGGGACCTCTGTTTTTTATTTTTTACTTCAGATTCTCCTAGTAAGATCTCCATGCTCAAGGTCTATAGAGGTAGTCACTCCCTTATATTCAACACTGATCTGGACAATTACTGATTACACCTTGCCCTTTACAACAATAAGCACTTCAAATAGTTCTAATACCAACAAAGACCACAGTTAGAAATACCCCAAAAGTGCCTAACCCAGAAGATCCACCGAGCCTATCTTGCTTGCAGTGCTATTAGAGTCCTGATTGTCCTGAATCTCCTATTTGTCTGCAAATCCAATATCTCTACAAGTTCTGTTATTGGGGTCTTAAATCATTGCCAACAGATAAAAACATGACAGAGACAGGTTTACAATGCAGCATCTACCAATGCTCTGGAATAAACATCTCCTGCATGTTAAGCAGTGTGGAAGAATATCTTCTTGCATTTTAAACTCTCCTTGCTGTTTTCGATGTTTCGTGATCCTTCTCATCCTTTGCATTTTTTCACTGCATTTTCAGCCACCTTGCTCTACTGTATGGTTTGTAGCTACTCCTCTACCTTCTTCCCTCATCCTCATTTCTGATGCTTGTAGTTTGGGTCTTGCATCTGTTGGCCATATAAGATTTACAAAGAAAGATTTTCTTTGTTTGGAACCACTAGTGTATTTCAAGATGGGACAGGTATTTGGATCAGTATATAATGAAGGTCGAAATGTATTTTTACATGGGTCTGATGAGGTACAAGCAGAGGAGAATGATGATTTTTTTTTCAAATATAATTTTTATTTATTTTTAACTCCTCCAATGTAAAATGCAGCATCAAACATCAAAAAAAACACATCATATCATACATATGATAAAATTTGCTAAGTATTTAAATTTAAAGTATGGCATCAAAGCTTGTACAAGTAAACAGTTCTTAAAACAATTGCTATAAGAAAAAAAAAGGAAAACAAAAAAGAAAAACACAAACACACACCCATACACATGTAGTGTAAAAAAACAAAAATATAATATATGACACTAACATAATAAAACCAAGCATACACATATCTATGCTATGCAAATCTGGTATGCATTTTGTTCTTTTGGTATAGGGTAATATCTCTGTTTTATGATGATTTAATATTTTAAGATGGATATGGGCAATTTTAGGTATTAATAATTAATATTAATTCCTGCAAATTCCAGGAGAGGGTTTGTTTCTGGTAGCCCATCTTTTTCTTCTTACTTCTAGAGAGCACCACAGTTGAGCATTTGCACTCCAGAAAATGTGTAAATAAATTGCATTTTGGTGCTGAGCATGGGCATGGGCACATCGAAATCTCTGCTTTTATTTTATATTTTATTATTTAAGTGTTATTATTAATCATTAATTATTAATTGTATATTTGATTGCATTTTTCTTTTACGAATAGTGTTTCCATAATGTATTATTATAGGTTTTACTTCATTCATCTTCCTTCTAAGTTTTTTCACTAAATAGGATGCAAGGTCTCTTATTTGTCTTATATTATTGTATAACCCCCCTAAAAGATACCAGATTGACGAATTATTCTTCATTTATTCTATCCTTTATGATGATTTATTTTGACCAGTTGACAGGTAATAATCCTTAATAATCAGTTTCAAAAGCTTTTCAATTTTCCTAACAATGTCAGATACCACAAAGTTTATCAGGGTATTTCTAGGTACATAAAGATACTAATTTGTTTGTTGATTTGTGTTTGGGGCTTTTATTTATAAGCAGATATCTTCTTTTCTTGCAGGAAGCTGTATTTTCAAGCTGTACATTTTAACACATTTTTTATTATCCTGTTTTGAGTTTGATCCTTTCCTAGATGATGTCATGAATGAAAACAGCTTTTTTTGTGAAGATGCCATTTGCCAAATTAGGTGGATATTTCTTTGATCTTGACATGGGGAAGTAACATAGTCTTCAACAGACACAAATTGTGGACAGGGTTATAGAACTGTATTCTTCACGATGGTGGACAAGTAGCCTGTTTTGCAATTTGCGGTTATAATACAAATTTTGTGAAATATTCATGATAGGAAGTAAATGATTTTGCAGACTTTCCTAAGACTTAGCCACTGCCAAACAATCGACTAGATAGTGAAAACATTTATTTAAAAGTCAGTAGTTGTGAAAATACTAGAACTATGCACCTTATAAAATTGCTGGTAGATGTGAAAAGTTCTAATGGGAGTTCTTCAGATTGTTTGTCAATAGCCTAAATGAGAGATTTGCAAACCTAAAGTGAAAGTCTGGTCCTTGAAAACAAAGATACTTCCTATGTGATAGTTTCACTGGAATGATTAACTATGTGTCCTCCATATCTAAAGTGGGCAGAATTAAACTTTGATCAGAAAATGGATGAGCTGATTTTCAGATTCACATTGCTACATGTGTTTTGTCATTATAAACATAATGTGGACAGATAGCTCATAGAGATAGTCTTCAAAATTTACCTCTTCTGCGACTACAAAAAAAAAATAGAAGCTCTGGCATCTTTGGTATAAAAGAGTCCAATGTATGCAGTCCTTCTCTGTTAGTTGTAGAACCAGCTGCATGGACCTGCCTCTGCACTACCCCCTTAAACAGCTTATCAACCCTAACTGCACACCTCTATCTGTTCCCAACTATGTAACTTTCTCTAACTTTCTAGACCTTGTCTCACATTAACTTCTTTATCCTAAGCACATTACATACATTCTTATCTGCATAATGAAAAATTTTACGTCTGATGACAAAACTATTGCTAGTCCTTCTGAATGATGTAGGATTCTAAATCTGACAAACATAATGATTAGTTTATTGTAGTAAATGCCTGTTTTTCATGTATAAGTTGCTTTGAATATTTTCTGTAAACCAGTTGTTTACTTATTTTTGTAAATGACAATCTGTAGAACATGTGGAGCTTTTCTCCACAGGCCTCCGCTGAAAAAGGGCTACTTAGCTGAGTCGGACAAACCTGGTCAACAAATGTAAAATAAATAATAAAATAAATGTGCAAGTGGAATGTAGGAATTTGAAGAACTAAAATAAATATTTATGAATGACATTTAATATCACTTTTGCTGCATCAGGTAGAGGCTAATTATAAATGCAGCTATATTGCCCATTATTCAAGCTTTAAGGTATGTGCAGTATGGGTTTGGAATTATTAATATAATAGGTTCCAATATTAGTATGAGGCTAGCTGCCCTTGCATGCCATTTTAAGCCTAGTAAATGTCCTTATTTTTTTTTAGAATTAACTTATCCCATTAGTTAGAGATTGGCTTTACACATTCCATTGCTGATAATTATATATTACCCATAATGAAAATAAATGGGATCATGTCATAGATAATCTGAGTGGACCGATGCATGACATAAAACATATAGCAGCTGCCTCTGTACATTATAGTACAGGAGGTAATCCTGAGTTAAATTTTCTGTTTCCCATTCATAGATCCAAGTTGCACTTTATGCACAGAGATGAACTTTGTTTTATGTGGATAGGAAGTGTGTTGCAGAGCAGTGGTATCCCCTGTGAGATATATCTGTCCCAGAAAACCACTCTGTTGATGTTGCAAAACAGGATTAGATCCCTAGAGACAGGATTTCTGATGCCATTTGACTTGCTGATATGCAGGAAATCCATCAGTATTAGGTCAGGGAATGCCTTATATGCCAGACACGTCACCTCTTCCTAGTCTGTAGGATACCGAGCATAGTGACAGTGCTTTGATTTGGTCCATGAAGGACATGTTGTTTAGGTCTTGTATCCATTTTGCAAGGTATTTCTATGGGTATTCCAGTTGTTGCATGTGACTAGACAGATACATGCCAAAGGGAGCATTATACTCAATTACTGGTCTAATGAGGGCTAAGTAAAGGGAGCAATGTCATCTCTAAATCTAGACACAATCCCTTTATGTATAAGCTGTGCAGTATAGAATGACTTTCTTACAACAGTGGACACATTTTAGTCACAAGATAGGTCAATGTCCACATAAGTTCTCAAAACCTGAACAACTGGGTCAGCTATTATGGCTGTATTGCTATGTGGTAGTTCCCTACAGCGATTGACTTCCAAAATGATACAATACTGCTTTTTTCACATTTAGTCTCAGACCATGACTTTGACACTAGTTAATTTTTTGGGAAAAAACCTTCCTAAAAGATAGCTAAGTCATTTGGTGATTAAATGACTGCTCCTAGCTTGCAGTCATCTGCAAATTTAGTCAGCCAGAGCCCTTTGGTATTGGCTTTTCTTTCAGAAAAATAGATGCCTAACAGCAGAGGTCCAGCACATAACCATATCTGGCAGCCAGTTGACAATCTAGTGGGTGATATAAGGGTTATTCCCAGTTTATTTAGCTTTTCTACTATGACTGAATGGGAATGGTGTCAAAAGCTTTGGCCAAGTTGAGGTATGCAGTGTGCACCACTCTGCCTTCATCCATTTCTTTGGTGACCTTTTCAATAAAGTCCACCAGGTTGAGTTAGCGTGACCTGACCTTAATGAATACAAATTGAGACAGGTCCAGTGTATGTTTTAAAAGGCATCTCTAGGTGTCACTAGGTTGATCCTATCAAAATGCCTGGAGGTGTCACTAAGTTTTAATGTTAACAGTTTGCCTGAATGCTACCTCTTATAATGGAAAACCTGTTATCACTCTTTCTCATTGATTGCATTGCACAGAATCTAACAAATATAATTTAATGTTGAAAAAGTGGTAAGTGAAGTTTGGCACAGACAAATTTGGCACGGGACTGTTTAATGTGGGATGGGGGGTATTGGGTGGTAGTTGTGTTAGGTTATTTGGGTGGCTGGGAAGGGTTAGGAAAGGTTTAAGTGAGATGGGATTTGAAGGGAAGTGAGGTAGTGCTAGGGCTGTGGCTTGAAGGGTTTTTGAAAGGAAATCCAGAGTGAATAAGCACATTTTGGTGTGGTCTGACAGGTGAGCGATTGAATGTGGTTATGAGAAGGGTGCTTTGGAGTGTGGGTTTGCAAAGGGATAAGTTTTCTTCACATTCCTTTTAGATGGGTAGGTCATCTGATCTGGCTAAGGAAGGTAGGTCAGTGGAAGTAATCAAATAGGTGAGTCGGTGGACATCCAATGCCTTTTTGAATTATATTAAATAGTTTGTGGAGGCTTTGTTTTTACAAATTTGTTTTCTCTCTCTTCTCTTAACTCAGAGACAGATCATCATTTTGGGCCATTCTTTCATATTCTAGGCTGCTAGGCATGCAGAGGTTATCTGGGTTTGGATCATTGTGGCTTAAAAATCATTTGGCATGGTGTTAGAGGGCTAAGGTGGACTCGTATATTGCAAGAATTTAATGGATTGCAGGTTAAGTGGGGGTTGCCTCAGGTGTTAGTAATTCATTCAGGTAGCAATGATTTAGGCAGGGTAGTGAAGAGGCAGTTGGTTTGTCAAGTTCTTGAGGACATTTTAGCATTGTGGAGTGTGTATTTGGGGATGGTTGTTATTTGGTGTGAGATTATTCCTCGGTTAGTATGGAAAGGGGTGTGGAATTTTGCCACCATGGAGAAGGCTCACAGATATGTCAATTTTAAGTTGGTAAAATATTCATATGGTCCGGCATGTAGAGTTTGAAAGTAAGGATCCAGTGTGGTATTGACCGGATAGTGTTCACCTCAATGATTTCAGTTTGGATTTATTTAACCTTAATTTGGGTTTCATAGTGGAGGATCTTATGAAGAAAGGTATTATTTGAGGGGGAACAGCCCTTTAAGGGCTTCTGGGTGGAGAAGATGGTCAGGCCTGACACACTTCTGTTCCCCCTCTACAGGATGGTGGATGAAAACTGGTATTTGTAAGGAATTAAGGTGAGCGGGGATGCTGCCTTTGTTGTTTATCCAAGGTGAGCGGGTATGCTACCTTGTCTTTGGCTATTGTATATATGGGTGAGCGGGGATGCTGCCTATATGTTGATTTGATGTTTGATAACAGTTTTGTTGTTCCTTAGCTAACTGTATTCAAAGGGTGAGTGGGAACACTGCTCTTATCTTTGTCTTTTATGTTCAATAAAGTTATGTTATTAGGAAATTTATCACAATAAAGGCTGTCAAACATCCGGGGGTGTTTGTGTATTCCGTAGGACCATGACATGTGAAGTTTGGCAAAGACAAATTTGTCACGGGACTGTTTAACGTGGGATGGGGGGTGTTGAGTAGTAGCTGTGTCAAGTTATTTGGGTAGCTGGGAAGGGTTAGGAAAGGGTTAAGTGAGTTGGGCTTTGAAGGGAAGTGAGATAGTGCTAGGGGTGTGGCTTGAAGGGGTTTTTAAAGGAAATCCAGCGTGAATAAGCACATTTTGGTGTGGTCTTGTTGCCCTGCCTATCTATTATCTATCTATCTATCTATGTATCTATCTATCTATATTTTTATATGAGAGGACTTAATTTTGTCAAGTGTGTTATGTGTGTTTGACTGCTGTTAAGTCGTCCGTATATGGTCAACTAAGCAGATGGTCGACAAATGTGTGAGATCAAGCAATTCCAGAAGTTAGGGAATATGACCTTATCCTGTTTTTGAGTGATCTAGGAGTAGTATATAGAATTATCAGGATATGTAGAGAGTGCAAGTCCCCCCTGCAAAAGACATTCATATTTTGTAAAAAAGAAGATTTTGCAAGTGCCAAGGCTGTTTCATGGTTCATGTGTACTGGTGTGTCGACACTGGTGTTTTCATCCTTATGAGGTTATTACTTTTGGCATTCAACATTTGATGTTTTCTATTATCAACAAATGCCCAAAGTGGGTACAGTAAAAACAACTAAAAACTAAAAATCACAAGGAAAAGACATCGCTAGAACAGAAATACTTCATTAAGCGCTTTCATCCATCACAGAACTTCATCAGAATAAAGTCACATATACTCTTACATCTTTTAAATTGCAAATAACCAATAGAAACCATTATTAATTAATTGGCTAAATTAATAATTTAAAAAACAATTATACTAACTGCCTTAAGATAAAAAAAAAATAGTGTTAATACTTCCATTGAAACCAGGTGTCTGGTCAGCCAGTAACTTTAATTCTCATAAAGTTTTCTACCTTTCAAGTACATATAATAGCCACCCCTTAATTTTAAGGGTACACATTCTAACAGAGCAAAATAACATTTATTAAAAATTACATATACCTGGCTGGTTTTAGACAAAACAATCCTCTGGATTCTCAAAAGCTTGCACGGAGTGCAAGATCAGTGCAGGAGCTCAAGCAGGCAATATGTCTGCCGTGTGATCCAGGAACAGCCTGCAGGGGCATGCATGAGCACTCATGCACTAAAATTGCACGGACTAAGCCCTGGTATGCAAATCACCCCATTTGCAGGTGAAATCCATGCAAATGAGGTGAATTTGTAATCTAGGAAGCATGCAACAGTCCATGCAAGACTAGTGCAATCTGTAGAAATGTACTCGGTTAGTAACCGAGTACATTTCTGCAAAATCCAAAACAGAGCTATGACAGCTCCAAATAAAGGCTGCATATCATATAGTAAGCATGCCAATGGCCAAGTATAAGGCCATTGGCATTGCAAGCAGCGAACAAAATTAAAAAAGCAACTTTTATTTTTATGTAGCCGATCTCAGCTGTTTAAGCATATGGCAGTGGTGCGCAAACAGGATCGGGGATAATAAAATAAACCTAAAATGAGCATTCTAACTAAAATCAGTATTCTGCCATGAAAGTCAATGGCAGGCAGAAGACAACCTAGGCAGTTAGTAGTGGTTGCTAAGGGGGGAGGCTCAGTGTGAGACGTGTAACTATGCATTAGAAGGCAATCCTATGCAAATGAGGGGAAGGATAGTGAATCCCAGTTCTCCCCAGCATGTGAGTCAGGTCCCAACAGTGTAAGAGTAGGAATAGCTTGGTGCAAGCCTAGGAGGTAGGTGACATCATGGGGTTGTGTGTCAGGCATACTGTAAGTGGATTAGAGCCCTGTTGCCTGGGTTTGCTCCTAGTTTAGCACAGCTAAGCTAGCCACACATATCTGTCAGCATTACAGACTATGAGGCACGTACCAGCTGTGCAATATGACTGTACAAGGAAGTAGTCATCTAGCAGCTGTATACACGTGCCTGTGAAATATGACGCTGTGTGTGCACGCACGTGGCATGTCAATCCCTAGATGAATGGGTTATAGCCCATGCACACACACTTCCCTCCACATATCCCTACTATGACAAGCCTGCTGAGGTAATCCAATGTGAAATACACCTTTGGGAAAGTTATAGCCCAGTAATTTCTGTGGCGTGTCCCATACCTGCGTACTGCTGTAGTGTGCTAAACTAGTTGGGTATGAGTTCTAACCCCAGACTTGGCAACTGTGTGAGTGAGTGTGTGTGTCTGACTGTGTAGAGAGATTAATGCTTTTTAGGGTACTCACACTCCCTGCAAGCCTGCTGATGTCACCCACCTAGAAATATACCTCTGGGAAGGTTATAGTCCACTAATCTCTGTAGTGCGTCCTGTAACTGTGTACTGCTGTAGTGTCATCAAGTAGTTATGTAGGTGCTCTAATCCCAGAAATGGCAAGTGTGTGTGTGTCTGTCTGATCTTGTCTATAGAGAGACCAGTGCTTTTTTAGAGTACTCACACTCCTTACACTTCATATAATCAACTTTGGCAAGGCTGCTAATGTCACCCACCTAGAAATACACCTCTGGGAAGGTTGCAGCTCCGTAATCTCTGTAGCACGTCCTGTAACTGCGTACTTCTGTAATGTGATTTAGAACTGTGGTAGGGTTCCATCCCCACCCATGGCAGTTTTGGATGGTTTGTGTGTGTGTCACTGTCTGTGTAGGGAGCAATGCATTTTAGGCTAGTCACACGCAGTACATTCCAACTGTCCTACTTTGGCAATCCTGCTGCTGTCATTCATTGTGAAATACACCTTTGAGGAAGGCACTCTCCAGTAATCCCCATGATGCATCCTGTAACAGCCCCATGCTGTAGTATGCTATAGACCTCTGTCAGGGGTTCTATACCCACCCATGTTGGTTGTGGATGTTTTGTATGATTGTCAATGTCTGTGTAGGCAGCAGTGCATTTTAGGCTAGTCACATTCACTACAATTCGAATGGCTGACATTGGCAATCCTGCTGATGTCATCTAGTGTGATATACACCTTTGGGGAAGGAGTACTCCAATAATCTCCATGGCGCATGCTATAACTGTGTAGTGCTCTAGTGTAATAAACTAATTAGGTAGGGATTCTACTCCTAGACATGGCAGGTGTGGGTTTGTGTGTGCTTGTAACTCATATCCTGTGTGGAGGTGGTTGTGAGTGTGTGGTCAATTTGAAGTGGGTTTGCATATTTCTTATATGGTGGCTCTACTATATATCACAATGCCCACCATACAGGGATAACAGATGTGAAATAGCTGAGAGTCTGGGGTGCAAAGCCATGCCCATACATGTGACATTAAGGCCAGGCAATCATAGTTAGCAACCCCAGTATTACCCAGAGCACACTTTCAACCCATGTCTCATACACACACATGCCTAGGTAACAGCCAATATGTGGGTAGTACACTGCATATTGGCCACTAATAGTAACTATGGGGTGATAGCTGTGGGCTACAGAGGGCATGGCACCCTGTCCATCTGTTCAATATGCACATACATGCACACAGTGCACCTTCCCCATGTTCCTCAATGGACACCTGCAACACCTGTGGTGCCATCACATGTGACCCACAAAGGACATACAATGCCTGACAACATGCCCTGTATTGACAGATGCCACTGAAACCAGGGAATGCCGTTACCATGCTATCAATGTAGGTGCAGAGGACACCTGCTGCCCATTACCAGTTCCTGCCACAGGTGAACAAGACTGGCATATCTGATACTAATCTGTGTTCACAACATGGGACAGACACCCCAGGTACAGTTCCACAAGCACTGTACATGCATGTGGGAGGTGTGCACATCCCAGACACCATCCATGTCATGGACTAAGGAACACATACATGGAAAGCAATGTACAGCACTGGCCACACACAATAGTCACCCAGGTGACTGGATGGGGGATACAGTACCCACCTGTGTGGGCAAATGCAGACATTACAGCCCTGAGCTACAATGCAGACCATTGTTATGTGGCCTGATGCCAAGGTATACCCATCACCTAGCCTTGTACAGCCATCTGGCACAGTCGACCACCACACACCCGAGCAGACATGCACCCATGCATGTCAGTACTGGCACCCTGTTGTTTGTGTGTGGTGTATGGTGCTTATTTTCACATTCACACTCCCTACAACCCCCATTGGTATACTGAAGCATGCTGTCTGATGTCAGACACCTCTCTATATCCTTTGCCCATACAACCTCCATATGACCCATGTGGTGCATGTGATACCTGCACAGTGATGTGTTGTGGCAATCTCACTACTGATGAGTTGTAATCCTGGTTCTGCCAAGTGTGTCAATGTGTGTGTGTCCCTGTGAGAGTGTGGCTGTGTTGACGCTGGCACCTGTTCATGTGGACAGGCATGTGTACGTCACCTACTGTATAGTTACCATATCCCTGTTGCAGATGTCACTCAACATCACATATATATTCTGAGGGCTCCACAACATGTAACCCATGTGGTGCATCCAATAACTGCATAGAGCTGTGATAGCACAACATAGTCATCAGGGGGTTGATACCTGGTGCTGGTAGGTGTGTGATGCATACATGCTTAGGTTTTACTCTTTCACCCCTACCTGACTTGTCTTTGCCTTTGTCTGCCTCTACCACTCCCTCTCTGGTGGATATGTTGACCTACTCCTCCTTTGCTTAGGCAGCAGCATGTGTATTTTAAGTGATGCTCATGATCAGCTGATGGCCTCTGCACAAACTGCAGCCCTCCCCTAGCTGATTGCATGTGGAACAGCTGTGGTAACATTCCCATAGCCAATTGCATGGAAACACACTCCAATATCTTGGAACAGCATGTTGGTGTTGGCCCTTTTCATTCACTGTGAGCAGGAACTAGATCTGTTGTTTGGCAAGCAGCATCTCAGATGGATTGGGGATTTACCTCTAACAACATACACTGTGAAAACAGGGCAACACACAGGAGGGGGATGTGCCTGACCTGACTACAGACTGTAAATGCTGCTATGCTGCATTTGGAGTAATGTTGGTTTAACAGTGTGTGTGTGGATATAGCTGTCCTACATGTCTCAATACCTGCCATGTCAGTTTTATGCATATGAGGAATCCCCATCTGCAGGGTCATCTGCAGGCTTGGCAGTGTGCTGTGCCTTTGGTTTCATGTGTTACCCACAGATGGTATCTATCTGTGGACTGCAGAAGGTAGTGTGAGGATTGCAGTCTGCAGATGGTGAAAGCCGTGACAGTTACCAACTACATATCCCTCATAGTACATATGTTGCAACAAGCCCTGTTATATAAGTAAATGTATGAGGTTATCACAGCAACATGTCAATACTGCCCCTGTGTATGTGCTTCCAGCCACAACTCTGTCAACCTTTGTACATATGTCGTGCATGAAGAGGTGCATATGTGCTGTATACCATAATTAGTGTCATCATATCTGATAACAAGCCAGGGAGATATCAGACTGCTACACATGTTATGTACAGTAGGAGTTATATTTGATGAGATAACCTGGACATACTGTGGTTGTTTGTACAGTACTGAGGTCTGTGTACTTATGGTGAATGTCGACAGTGTGTGTATTGTTAATTGTACCTTGGCCTCTATACAGACTGTGGTAGTTGTCAATGTCCTACGTCCTGTCCTATCTGATGTTACATGCTGCTCCACTGTATGTTACTATATTGGCTTACATGTTTGTAGGGCCATACACACATGTCCCATACCACAGTTAGCCATCAGACCACAGTGTGTAGCAGCCCAGTATATGTAGGGTTTGTGTGTGAGTGGCACATATGAGGATGGTGTTGAACAGATAGTCTATATACTATAAAATTATGCAAGCTTGCCAATGTGGCCATGGCTGTGTTCTCATTGGTTGTGGTTATGCACTTTCACACAGGTGTATCTTACCCTGTGCTGTGACATGCCTGTACAGTCTGCTATATATGCAGGTACATGTGGATTCCTCCATAGGAGATGTAGGCCGGTGTTGAGCCAGTCTGCCTGTAGCCTGCACAGTGCACTGTTACATGCCTAGCAGCTTAATGTACTGACCCAGTGAGATGTCATGTGCAGATACTTGCCAGATGTACTGCTGCCGGGCCTCCCTTAACAGTCATGTATGTCAGACAGAGCAGTGGGATGCTGTACAGCTGTCTGTCAATATCTAGTGGGTAGTATGTGGCCATGGAACCCCTGTACCAGTGGTTATTACATGTCATGTCAGACAGGGGGTGTGTGAATGCATAACCTATGGTGGCATATGTATACCAGTTGTTATGTGTTATACCCATCTGCATGGCTGTTAACATCCATATTGCCAGGCATGGTACACATGATTTGCACTAAGGGGTTCTTTGTATATCTCTGGACTGTACAGTGTGTCAGAATGTCCACACATATTGGCCAATATCTCTGCTGCAGTCGACAGGAGTAGTACTTGCTAGCAGCGGTACTTTACTATGATGTCTGTTAGTAGCCAATGGCACACATGTGGAAAGCAGATGTGACCTCCCACACACACCATGTCTGTGGAGACAATCCCAATTACAGTAGCAATAGTATATAGAACTGTAATAGTACACAAATAAAGGCTTTCCATTCCTGCAAACCTGTATGAGTTGTTTTTTCTTATGACCTCTCTGTGGGTATATGTTGCAGGCAATGATTGTAATTTTTATGGGTGGCCCATACAGTGTCCAGTTGTTCAGGTGTGAACTGCAGGCATAATAGCTGTTCTATATTTTGTGCACCTTCTACATAGGTCCATAGGTAGGTACTAGGTTATCGGCCCAAGAGGCCTAAGTAAGCCTAGCCAACAAAGTGCCCTGGCTTACACCTACCCAAGAAAGTTAATTTCCTGTGCCCCTGTTGAGCAGAGCCACAGAAGTGATCCCTGGGGTGTATTTCCTATTTCCCATCCACTCATCAAGATTTTTGTTGAAGAGTGTTAATGAGGAACTTTGCTTGACATATATGGGTTAAAATATATTGGCCAGAGATGGGATTTGAGCTGTGCATGTCTTGCATATTAAGCTGGAGCTTTAACCACTACACTACATCAATACATGCATCTTACTGTACATATCTCTGTGTGTGCATGTGTAGTCACATGTATATTTATATATATGTAATTGTATATATATAGGTATATCTGTATCTGCAGATATGAGTCTGTGTAACTGTATCCTGGGGATGTTGATAGCTTCCACATTTTACAGTTCCTATGGGAGCCAGACTGTACTGCATGATATGTTATCAATACCAGCCTGACATCATACAGGTGGGATGTAGCACTGCTAACATCTTGTGCCCATGTCATGTCAGGTCCTTGTTATGGGATCTGCAATACTTGGTAGTGTATTGCAGGCCAGGTGTGTTTGACTGGGGGGGGGGGTATGCCTATTCGTACATGATGTATATTGTTTGGGGCCTCTCAACCCCATTAATGGTGCATGTGGACATATCTGTGTTTGTTAAACTACCATTGCGATCTACAGATGTATGGCCACATATACCTATATAGATATATGTATATCAGCTTACATATGTGTGACTATGTCCGTATATAACTACATAGCTATATATCTGTGTACATATATGTACCTTGCTGTGTATATGTAGATATATAGGTGCATATATATATGTGTCGATGTAAGCATTTGCATGTATATATGTTCATATAAATGTATATATATGTAAACATTTATATATATATATATATATATATATATATATATATATATATATATATATATATATATATATATATATATATATATATATAAACATATATAGATATGTTGTATCTGTTTAGATAATAATATATTTACACACACACATACATCTAGATGTTGGTATACATTCAATGTACTGTTGCATGACTGGGCTGGATGATATGTTTCTGCAAACATCAGAGCTACGTATATCTGTCATGGCTTAGTGGTAAGTTGATTTGTGTATGGTGTATAGGGTCTTGAGTATGAGCCTTCCAGAGGCTGTTTGTTTTGTTGCTGGGCAAAACATGGGCTATTGGATACAGAGTGATTAAGACACTTTAAAGCAGTTGTAAGCAGGTGTGCACATGGTTGCATGGAGGTAAGCACTGCTAACTTCCAGTCACACTTTCTTCTACTCAGTGCTTACCCCCATTCAGATGCACTTAAAATGCTTACTAGTGCCTACTACTGCTTATTTGTGTTTATACCTGCTTATTAGTGCCTTATTCATTATGACACTGCTACAGCACATGTGCATTTCTTGCAGTACTCTAGTTCATACATATGTGTTATTTAGTGGGTTTTGCAACAAAACTATTGGTTATAATGTGCTTTGCCATGTAAAATAGACTGTGCTGCAGTGGGACTCGAACCGGGAATGCCTGCTCGTTGGGCAAATGCTCTGCTCAATTCACCCTATTGCTTGCATCTGTGAGGCAGTCCGATTAGAAATGTTCCATCCAACACCAGCATGCCTCGACCCATAATTTCATACCCATCATCCCCCACCACTCCTCCTCCACAGGAATCATCCTTTCTCTGGGTGCAGGTCAGGTCTAACACACCACTACACACTGCCCACTCTCCACTTCTCAGGACCTATCACGTACATTGTCTCGACCCATGGATCATCAGGCTTTCCCAACATTGTAGTGTGAGAACATATGTGCCATGCCATTGCGAATCTATATAATGCCAGGAAACCCACAAGGGACATTCCTGTCTTTGTTTCTAGATTAGACTTAGCAGGTTGACAATGTTTATCCCACTGGTAGTATCCTGTCTGTAGTTTGGAAAGCAGTGGTTTGTTTACTTTTTTTGTGTGGTTGTATGTTTCACCTGTTTTGCTGTGGGGGTATCGTGCATAACACGTATGTTGATTGAGACCCCTCACCCACATTGGCAGTGACTGTGATCATATATGTCATTCTTATGTCCTGTATCATATCTATAGATATATATCTTTGTATAGACACACACACACACACACACACATATATATATATATATATATATATATATATATATATATATATATATATATATATATATATATATTGCTATATATGTATATATATATATATATATATATATATATAGATTGCTATATATGTAAACATATATATATATCTATATCTATATATATATATATATATATATATATATATATATATATCTGAAAACATGTAGATGTTTGGATGTTTGCATATGTATAAATCTATATATATATATATATATATATATATATATATATATATATATATATATATATATATATATATAGAGACATACACACACACACACACACACACACACACACACACACACACACACACACACACACACACACATGCATCTGCATATTTAGCTACATGTCCTGTAACGTTGAATGGTATTGCTGGATGCTATGTTTGTGGAAACGTCAAGATCATGCTTAACTGTGGTGGTGTAGTGGTAAATCACATTGGCTATGGTGTGTAGGCACCTGGGTTCGAGACTTGGAGGGGCTGTTTAATTTGCTGCTGGCCCGAATGAGGCCCATTGGATACGGAGTGGTTGAAGCACTTTTATGCAGTTGTCAGTGGGTTTGCACAACGGTGAGCACTGCTAACTTCCGGTGACATCCGCTTACATATGGTTAGCCTCACTATTGCTTACTCGGTGTAAACACTGCTTACCATCATGCACATGGACTTGCACCAGCTTACTAGTGCTTATTTCTCCTTACTACTGCTAAATTTTAGATGGTAATAGTGTACGGGTTCTTGGGGAGGTGGTGAATTTGCCAAGTGTATGGGGTTATCATTCGTTACACAGCTTACTACTCCAGTTCACACACGTTATTTATTAGGTTATGCAACTAAATATATTGATCATAACAGTGATTTGACATTGACATGGAATGTACGGCAGTGGGACTCAAACCAGGATTGACTGCTCCTGAGGCAAACGCTTTGCCTACTACAATATTGCTGTACTGCTTAATTTCCCCATATCCTGCTTGTTATCCTCCTTTTGCTATTTAAGCTACATTAACTGTAGCTAAGCGATGGGCAACCCAGCGCACCTACGGTTAAACCTCTTCCGTTTTATTGACAATACATATCTTTTTTTATTTTTTTATTCACTATTGCTCTTTTACATGTGGGGGGATGTTGCTGGGGGCATGCATACATCCATGAGCGGTCTCGCTCATTGTTTACTACCTTTCTGCAGTCCTTCATTGCAGGGGTGTGTGTATTCTGAGAGCTCTGCTGTCAGACACGCCCCCCTGCACTCGTACATGCTCCATGTATGCCTAGGAGCTTGGGCAACGCACCTTCATTACTATGCATGGCGTGCTGCCGTACTGCTCCTAAACGGGTGCTTCCACGCAGGACTAAGCTAGTCCTGCACGGAAGGTTAGTGAATCCGGGGGATTATTTTTATCTTTATTCTTTACTGGATTTAAATGTTCTTTTACTCTTTTAGAGAATCTGCTTGTAGTCATACCTATATAAAATGCATCACAGAAAGAACAAATAGCAATATAAACTAATCCTATAACACTGCAGTTAAAATACCCATTAATTTTAATAGATTTATTCAGATGAGTTAAATAAATGTTAGAAGCTTCCAAAATAAACCTGCAAGCACTACAGAAGCCACATTTAAAAATGCCCTTGCTTCCATCAGTCAGTATGTAAAACTGGTACTTTGATATTTTCATTCTCCAAGTACTGCTTAATAGACTTGGATTTTTAATATAACTAATCCTAGGGGCAGAACCCGCACTGTGTTATAATTCAGGATTACCCATAAAAATGTTTCCAGTTATTACAAATAACTTTTTTAATACAAAAATCATCCACTGTCATTTGCAAAATTAAATTATTCTTATAACTACTATTATCAACAAAAAAAGTAGTGTATATAAATATATATATATATATATATATATATATATATATATATATATATATATCTTAAAATGAATAAAAAGGTCTTACAGACAAACCAGTTAGTAAAAACTACAAGAAAAACCTAGCCAAGTTAGAATTTTCACTGTGTAGTACCTTAAACCTCCTGTAACAGAGGCCCATGGGATATATCCAAATGGCCCCTTAAGGACATCAAGTTTTTCAGCTATATGACTTCTGAATATTTTAAGGGTGGAATTCATATCATAAGGTTTGTGTACAGTAGGTATTTGCACTAGTTGCACAAAAGCACAAGCAAGATATGATTCATAAAATGTGTTACATATGTGCAACTGTTGAAAAGTCACTGAGAATGTTGTATGCAAATTATTGTATAATGAAATTCAATTGAAAAAAATCATGCAACTGGTCTGTGTGTGTTATGATAACAGGGCTTTATCCCTGCCTTTTGTGATTCAGCATTGTTTTTTGCTACACAAAGGCACATTGCACATTATATAAATACAAATGGAACCTTTTCTAGCCATGTTGTAACTGGTGAGAATACTAGTTTTTTAGCTAGTGTTACTCTATCCTGCTTTGAGCTTTTTCCTTCCATTGTATGATGACTTGGTGAGTGAAGCAGAATTCGGCATCCTTGAGGAAGGTGATATTGGCAAAGTTTAACTCATTACAACTTTCAGGTGTAGGAGCTGTCTGACTAGTTTGGAGTAGATGGGGCATTATAAGGGCTTTGGTGAACTTATATGGCCCACAGACAGGAACTGAGGGAATGCATAGCCTTCCTCTTTCTGTGGATACCCAGGTATGTATAACCTTTACTATACTTAACAAGGGGATTTTTTCAGAGACAGGGTGGGTAAATGTTATCTATGTTACAGGCTTTTGTTGAGTATACTCCTGTAATTTCTCAAGACACTCATAGACTTATGGATGGGTATATTTATTTCCAGCTATGAAAACAGGACTGAGAAAGTTCCATGCATTCTTTCTATAGAATGGCATGCTTCCCTGAGGCTCTTGATGCAATGGTTTGCACCTATGTCACTGTCAAAGCCCCTCCGTGATCATGGAGGAAGAGGTACCACAATGTGAAGGTTTAGCATTTCAACAATTGCCATTCAGTGTGCTTAACACCTGGCTTTTTGCCAGTGTATTGGCCCAGCATCCTGGCAGCTCCCATGATTCCTACATATGATGAAGTGCATCTTAGGTATGTTTTTCCCCCTTAGCTACTACAAACAAGTAATGATTAAAGTTTTATTGACAACCCACCCATCTTCATGTGTCTCTTCCACATTATGTTTTTCAGGGCATGCAGGCTGCCCCTGTGACCCTTGACTAATGACACAGTGATAGGGAGAGCTTTAGCAACATCCTATTTAAGACATGGAGAGTTATTGAATAAATGCTCAGTCTGCTAAAAGCCTGTTTCCACTGGCTAGATGAATGTGGGGTGCCTTTGAGTGCAGTCCTGCTACTGAGTGCAGAAAGTTAATGGCTTGATGGATTCTGCATAATGTTTGAATGTGTGAACCAACAATAATTGTTTCAATACAGTATGCGTATTTATTCATGTGTCAGTAAATCCCTGTAGAATTCTAGCACAAATGGAACTGAAAGAAATCCATATGTACCACATGCTTTATCTACTTGGACTCTTATATGTGCTTATCTTAATTGTGTACTCTGATTGCCAATGCCAAAATGCATGCTTGAGAGTCATTTCAAAACTAATATACAATCATTCAGTCTATTAATACATAAATACCCTATTAAGGCACACTGCACAGCAGCACTGATCTTCTATGTGCATGATGAAAGTGTACCAAACTGTTGTTGTTCATGTCACCTTGAATACCACCAGTCCAACATCCTCTGCATTATAATCATAACCTCTTAGTGACAGCAAGTGCTCCTTATCAGGTGTTAAACTTTCCACACTGGAAGACCCCCATGTCTAGGGTATTATGAGCAGTTTCATTCTACCTGACCTTACTTGTAGACAGATTACTATATCATTAGTGATATTCCTACACTATGCCAATGTCAGATTTTCCCCCATGGCTTTTATGTCTGCCAGTAGTTAGCTACACACACCTTAGCTCACCTTGTCAGTCCTGGAAACCCTTTTCTGGATAGACATTTTCCATACATCATAAGTGCGTCCATGAGGATATGGTTCTTTGATATAGTATATGACATTATTCCCGCTGGCATGTCCTTCACTGAAGTTATCTCTCCTGTGCCTTGTCCTCAGTGCTGCAGCTTTCTGTCCATAGAAATTTCAAATTTTGTATGAAAGGTGTAATCCTACAGTGAGCGAAATGTAGCAGAAGGTGTAAATCTTCCTGCAACCATTATGTCACATACTGCAATGTGACTATGGCCCTTAAGCAATACTGCAATAATGGTATTTCACTAAATTTTTTCATTTTCCCTTTTTCTTTCTTCATGTATGTATGTGTGCTTGTGAATGTATGTGTATGGGGAGCTTCTCTGTGTCTTCTCAAAGAGTACTTAAATGTGAAATGACATGAAAGCACTGCAATTATGTTATAGTATATGGGAGGGAGAGATCCTGTGACTTATAATGACTTTCAACACTATCTATTTAAAATCGCCCCATGCATTGCTATTACCAGGTGCCAGTAACTGACAAATATGCAGACTTGCTAGCAGCAGAATGTAATACAAAGATCTGTACTGAATAATGTGACTCAACTTGATAATTAGGCAATTTCAGTAATATATGCCACTCTTAGCAGTACTTAAAAAGCACTTCTTTCACCATTCTATCTATGCTTTACTATATGAGATTATCTCTAGTATGCCCTTCTTTGTTTTCATAAACAATTTGTTTTAATGTTGACTTTCTGAAATCTTCATAGAATCACATGAACTAGTGATGCACAAATTTGTGATGTTCATGAGGTTTCAGCACATTTTATGCATGTTTACATAGTTACATGCAAATCAGGCTTATACACACAATGTTCTATTAATCACATTACTGCACAGATGTGAAACTTTAATCAATGTTGTAGGCAAGTCCTCGTGATTGTAAATGCATTTGCATCACCTATGTGTCAACTCTGATGTGCTTTGCATATACTTAGGTTGCCTGGTAGTAACCAGATCTACCTATAGTCACATTGTTTAAGGTGTGGTTTACACCATAGGTACTTCACTTTTTATATTATAGGAATCATTTTGCTTTTGACTCTAGCCATGTGAAGATCTCTTCCTCTATGAGGGCACAGTATAGATCCCTAAGCTGCAGTGTGAATGAAATAAAAACATATCCTCTGCTGGTATTGCACCATCTACGAGGAAAGGCTGCAGGCTGTGTCTGGTGGTCAATTCTGATGCATTGACATCTAGGCAGATCTAGAGGATGAACTTTCTGAGCTCACTGGAATACTCCACACCGGTAAGCAGTGCCACCACCAGCCTGATGACGTTCAGCAAAGGTAGCCTAACTATATTGTCCAGTGGGTGGAAGAAGTGGAAGTGTGAAGATTAGAATCATTCATTATGTCTTCACTACAATTACAATATTAAAGGTATGCAAAAATGCTATACTTATGACTCATTTTGTCCATTTAAAGTACTTTGCAGTCATTCACTAAGTACTTTGTCTGCACTAGCATTGTCATCACTATTATTATTGTTATTATTATTATTATTATTATTATTTAGACTATGTAGTTATAAGTCAGACTCTTCAGAGGAATGCAAACTTTGCCCTTTTCAGCTATTAAGCATCATGTAGGTATGGATCATTACTGCTTAAGGTGCTGCCAATTCTGCATGCCTGTCCATTTAAACTATTAGATTGACGAATGCCTCTTGACAGCATCATCAATCAGAGTACACAATTAAGATAAGCATATATAAGAGTAGTTCTTTGTACTTTATTCTTATTAAAACACCATTCATGGATGTATATTAGGCTAATGACCTCTAGTGCCTTTATAAGCCTATCCGAGCATCCCAATTGTTTCCCACAAGTTTATGTGCATTTGAAGTTATTTTAAGGGGTATATGTAAGCTACGGTACAATTTGCATATGGTCATAATGTGTATTTCTGTATTCCAATCCACAGGTCCAGTTTCTCTTGAATAGGGTTAGGGAAGAGCTCTCTTCACATGGATGCAAAGTCTATTTCAGAGAAGGGGAATTTTCTGATAAAAATACCTGTCTCTCCAATACGTCCTATTTATGTCACAAACAAATTTTAAATATTTTGATGAGTAATTATGATGCTGTTCATTTTACAGATATGCAAATTATAATGAGTGGGATCCTGATTGACTTCTTCGAATCAGTCCCCAGAGCCATGGACAAGGGTAAGGTGGTCCACACAGCCTATCTAGACCTTGACTAGGCCTTTGACACCATCCCCCACTCTGGAATCATAGATAAACTTACTAAGCTGGGCATTAATCCCTACATCACCCAATGGGTTGCTAACTGGCTTATTGATATAACCCACGCTGTAAAAGTAGCCAACTCCAAATCCAGCTCCAGACAAGTGACAAGTGGAGTACATCAGGGTTCAAACCTGGGACCGCTCATGTTTGGCATCTACTTCTCTGAAGTACAGGCCAACACTAAGGGACTCTGGCTAACAAAGTTCGCAGATGACTGCAATGCCATTATTGAATCCCCAAATTATATGGATACTCTACAAAAGGGCCTTACAGAAACAGCTGCTTGGTGCCAGAGCCTTGGGCTCAAGCTCACTGCCAAGAAATGTATAGTTATTCCCTTTGGAAAAAAACATTTCCCCATGAATTACCACATAGGTGGCAGTACACTAAATACTAAAAGTGTGATAAGAGACTTAGGGACACAGGTGGACAGTGGTCTCACCTTCGATAACCACATCACCACAACAGTCAGGAAATTCTTCTATGTGGCACACCTCATCACTAATGGCTTTTCATCCAGAAAAAAGGAGGTCATTGTCCCACTGTACTCATCCCTCATTAGACCCATTATAGAATACAACACCCCGTTTGGTATGTACCTCTCAAGACATCTGCAACAACTGGAAAGGCTGCAGAAATACCTCACTAAAAGAATCACAGGCCTAAAGCAGATGCCCTATGCTGACCACCTTAAAAAACTCCAGCTATACTCTGTCGCATATCGTCTACTCAGAGGCGATCTCTGCTTAACATACAAGGCCATGTCAAACCCAGAGCTGTGGGACATGCTGCACTTAAAGAAATCCCAATCCCCCAGAGCCACACACTCCAGGGATCTAAACCTTGTCATCACAATAAACAAAACATGCTGGAGGGATAGGTTCCTGACCCAGAGACTCCCCAGACTCTGGAATAGATTGTCCATACATGTCAAGCAGAGTGCCTCTTTGGCCCTCTTCAAAAGGAACCTTGATGATTGGATGGGAGAAAGAAAATTCACCCCGGGGATCACATCAGTTGCCCTGCTAGACAGAGGTCCAGGGAAGTAAATACTGTGGGAAGAAATAGCCAGGGAATGGTTATGGCTAGGCTTGTATAGGCCCTAGGGCCGATAGCCTAGTACCAACCTATGAATCCAAAGATACCTTGCATGCCAGGCATAGATTGCCTCTCAACAGGCTATAGGAAACAGACTATAGTGATAGAGCTTTATGGTGATCTGCAAAGGACATGCTGTCTACAGCCTGTATTCTTTTTGTGAGCAGCCTCTGTGGACATTCCAGTTGTTGCATGTGCCAGGTCAGGTACCTTCCGATGGAGGCATTGTACTCAGTGATGGGCCTGATAAGAACTGAATCAGTTGAACAATGACTTCTTAGAACTAGATGTCATGCCTTTGCTTATAGATTGAGCAACATAAAATGATTTCTTTACTACCTTAGACAAATGTTAGTCAAAAGCCAGGTTACTATCTATATATGCACCCAAATGCTTGACTACTGGTTCTATTCTTAGCGGTGTGTTAAAGATTATGTAATTTCTTAGGGTGGTGGATGTCTTCAGCACCAGTCATCTGACTGTGTTAGTTCTTCCTGTAGGATGTTAGTGCTTAGGGAGATTGTATGCCTGCTCTTAGTTTGTAATCATTTGCAAACTTGGTCAGACAGAGGCTGTTGACATTGCACTTGACATCCAAGAAATAGATGCCAAAAAGGAGTGGACCCAGCACATTGCCTACTAGTGGTGAGCCTCTTTCTGGAGGTGATCTCCCCAACCCTAACTTCCTGTGTACTATCTGAGAGCCAGCTGGCTATCCAGCATGTAGCATAGCAGTTTATGCCTATATCAATGAGTTTGTTTACAATGTTCAAGTAGGGTATTGTACTGAATGCCTAAGCCAGGTCAAGGAACACAATATGCACTGTTTAACCCAAATCCATTGCCTTGATGACCTTCTCAAAGAGGTCCATCAGGTTAAGAAGGCATGATCTGCCTTGATGAAAGAAACAGGGTTGGACCCAGTGTCTGAACATTTTCTATGTCCTTATTAATCATTTCCATGATAATTCTTTCCATGGCTTTGCATATGAAACTAGCTAGACTTAAGGGTCTGTAGTTCCCAGGGTCCATTGATAGCCTGATATTAATGCAGAGGGTTGAACATTGCAGTTCTCTGTTTGCATGCCACAAGCCTGTTTGGAGGCTATCATTAAACAGTGACTCCATTGGTCCGAATAACTCATGTTTCAGGATATTTAGGAGGCATTCTGGCATATTAACAGGACTCTTTAATGCCGTATGTTGGACTTAGAGAGACATCTTGAACCTGCACATTAGTGATAGTTGAGGGGAGGGTTGTTTGATGGTATATCCTGGGGGTCATCTGGAGGGGGAGTTTAATTGGAGCTAAATTTGTCAGCCAGCAGACTTGTTATATCTTTTGGCTCCATGTATGTGGCTCAATTTGCAAACAGTTCTGAACACTACTGTGTGATGCCTTTGAGGTTTTGGACATAGCTAAAGAAAGCCTTGTGGCTGTCCTTTGCCTGGGAGGCTATCTTTAACTCAAAGTTGGTTTACTAGACGTAATTTCCCCTATTAGTTGTTTGTTTAGATCGATGACATTTTTTTTGTCATGCTGAGCACAGTGTTTCCTAATCATGGCTATGATCATTTTTTTCTTTGTTATAAACCTGCTTATGTTTGGAATCCACAGCTTTTTTCTTTTTAGTTAATTCTGGGCTTATTTTTGATAGGTGCAGCTGTTCCTAGGCATTTATTGGCATGATTGTTCCTAGGATTCTCTGAGCAATTTTGCATAAGATTGAAGGGCTTGGCATTTTGACAGGTTATCACTTATGAAATTTGCCTCAGAGTAGTTCCTAAATGTTATGGGGTTAACCAAGTCACAAGACTGATTTTTATTACAAAGGGGTAGTTTTTTGGTCTGATCTTTCCAATGAGGACACTACAATATGTAGGTACAGTATTCTTTCATGTTTATGAGTACCAAGTTGAGTATGTTTGCACCACTAGAGGGTCTATGGACTATCTGGTCTAAGGCATTTGTGTTTACAAAGTCCAGGAATCTCTAGGCCAGTAAGTTTGGGGTCATGTAAGTGTCCTAAGTTTTAGTGAGGTAGGTAAAGTCACTCATAAATATGATATTGGGTTGAATGGTGAGGGTCTCCAGTAAGTCAAAATATGAGTTATGGGTTTCTTGTGTCATGGAGAGTAAATTACAGCTTGCAATTATATGATCAGAGACTTTAACTGTGGAAATCTGGACATGAGGAAGCTCAAGCCCAGAGTCTGCTGTTTGATACTGATTCAGACACCTTCACCTTTGGTCCCTAACTGTGCTGTAGCTGGACTGAATTTTTGGAAAGCATTGTAGCCCTGCACTACCGGGGTGCTCCTTGCAGCTTTAAACAATGTTCCACTGTAAAAGTTTGTAAAAGTTACCGAAAACTTTCTACATTTGCACAACTTTACTTTTGTATTACCTGCATACCTCTCAACCTCTTGCAGCGAATAATCTGGACAAAGCCGTAAATAATGGGGGGCAAAGGCCCAAAAACAGGGGCAATTGTAAATATTGCTCTTACAAACGTAGAAAGTTGATACAATAACATGATTTGCATTTACATCAAATTTCTGAAGGGTATAAAGTCTGAAACTGAAATGTCTGTCATTATTTTTTGACTTCATTCCTAAATGACTTTTCAATAATTTGCCAGAAATCCACAATTTTATGAGAAACACATCAAAAATATGAGGCAAAAATCTGAACATTCTGTAAACATCTGTACATTTGAGAGATATGATTACCTATAGTGTGTGTGGGGGGAGCAACCAATCCATTTCCATAAACAGGTATTTGCTGCTGTACTTAATGATATATTTGCCATAAGGTAGAGGCACACTAACGTATGAATTGGACAAACAGACCTTTTCAGTGGGCAAGGATTCCTTTTATACTCATTGGCATTTTTATATTGGACATACTAAGTGAATAATCTTGTCAACAATTTTAACTTCATGTGCAAACAAACCATTTAATAGGCAGGTATTCCTAACCATATTCAGTGGTATATTTGCAGTTATATACAATCCAGGTGAATAGTGTTTGAATAAAAGAAAGGAAAAATTGTAACTTTAGGGGACAAACAAAGGATTTCCCGTGACAGGTATTTATTATTGTATTCAACTGCATAGCTTCAGTTATACACAGGCTATGACCATGCAGTGATAGTTTACAGTTTATTTATATTTGCTTAATAGACTGCAGCTGCTACAGCAAATGTAACTCTTGTTGACAATAAAGCAACATTTTCTAATAATTTTCTTTCTACTTTTGATTTCTTTTGCAGCATTAAAAGAGATTGCATTCTGCTGCCACCTCTGTCATAGGAGGCTATTGCAGCCTGTCCTCCAGCACTATTCATTGCACCAAACAAAAAATATTAACATTAGTTATAATTATGCCAATTATTAGTATAGTACATCATCCAAATTATATTATATTATACTGGGTGTAATTTCACTGAATGATCATTTGACTGAATCAAATGATTGAACAGAGTTGACTGTAAACTCATTTAGCTGAAATCCCGCTTGACAGAAAAGTGTAGAAGTCCACAGAGTATGTAATGATGTCATTTTCCATCAGTGTAATTAATAGAGAAATAAGTCTTGAAGACGTGTTGATTGGCATGACTACTTTCATCTCGTACACCCAGATCTCTTGATGTTTGAAATCGGTCACTGTGTGTGTTTCTTTTTCTCTTTGCTAAGGTTTTATGATCATGGAGGTAGTGTATATAAGGAATGGGAGCGCTGGGGACTTTTCTATCAATTGTGATCCAGGTAAATAGGTTTTCTGTCAGTTGTGTTCACTAATTTCTTATTCAGTTAGATGAGCATTCAATCAAATGACACCCATTATAATATAATTTGTATGACATAGATCCATTTCAGTGCAACACATATGTTTTATTATATTAGATTGTTATACTATATTATACAACCCCATCATGGGGTTGAGGGTTGGCATAAGGGGTTGGAGTTTGGCATAAAGGGTTATGGGACTGGCATAACAGTTAAGGTGTTCACTTCACAGACACAAGGTACTGGGTTTGATTTCCAACTTTGGAGAACTTAACTAGGTTTGAAATGGTGCACAAAGGCAGGTAACCAAGTACTTACCTATATTCATCCCAGCTTTGGCCTCATGTATCTGATAAACAGAAGAGGACAGTAATGCCCAAACATATTGCCCACATAACCTCTAAAAACTTCCTAACTAACATATCCCCTTCTAATAAACTCCCATGATACATAGGGACACAATTGAGATGGGTTGCATGGCTAGGCTTATAAAGGCCCTGCTAGTTGTTGACATAGTATATACCTATAAATCTATTTATTATAGGGTGTATTATTCATATTAGTAATAATAGTAATAATAATATTAGTACTATAAAATAATTTAACAACAATTGCATTCTCCTCTTTACTATATATTGTTTTATCCCCTTTTTGTGTTTTTGTACCTTATCCCTGAAACAGTATAAAACAGCCCTGGACACCTTACCTGTAGTCATCCACCACAGCCAGGAGAAATCCCCCCAACTGCTAGTTCTGGGTTTACTTTTTAGGGTTCAAGTGATGGCTTCTGCCCTGTTGGTAGCCTGTGACAAACAGACTTGCACCAAAACCAGCACAGGCTGCAGGCAATGGTGGTGGCTACAGCTGAAGGGACTGTAGAGAGGCACTGGGTCCATAATGAAATGCTCCTGCGACAAGTGCAAGGTTCACTATCCTGGCACGATCCATACACTGAGACACCAGGGGATACACCTACCTCAACTGCTGAGTCTGCCTGAGAATCCCGAGAAGTGGTTTGTCTTGGGGTTTCTGGGTTAGTATGATATCTACAGATGTCCTATGACCCCAATCCACCACCCACCCTTTTTTGTCAAACCTGTGCCTTATGCATTTCAGCAGCTCCTCCTCATCACCATCACCATTTTCTACCCTCTGTTTGTGTCTTTCCTTCCATTCAGAACTTTATTTACTATGTGGTCACCCAAGTCATGTGCGTGTGTGCATGTGCGTGTGTGTGTGTGTGTGTGTGTGTGTGTGTGTGTGTGTGTGTGTGTGTGTGTGTGTGCGTGAGTGCATGTGTGCGTGTTTGTGCGTGTGTGCGTGTGTGTGTGCGTGAGTGCATGTGTGCGTGTTTGTGCGTGCGTGCATGTGCGCGTGCATGTGTGCGCGCGTGTGTGCATGTGTGCGTGAGTGCGTGTGTGCGTGTTTGTGCGTGCGTGTATGCGTGCGTGCATGCGTGCATGTGTGTGCGTGCGTGCGTGTGTGTGTGTGTGTGTGTGTGTGTGTGTGTGTGTGTGCGTGCGCGCGCTCACACCCACACAAGTGTAAGTGCGTATGTGTTTTTCTCAATTCCCTTATCTCTTCCCTCCTTATCATTATTTCCTTACTACCCTTTGTCCTTCCCCATCTTCCCTTATATACTTTAGAAAAAGGGGAACTATTGTTGGGAGGGTGGCCTAATGGTTAAGGTGTAAACACAAGGCACATGGTTTGAGTCTCACAAGAGATAACTGGCTAGGCTTAAAATGGCTTGCAAGGGCAGTTAGCCTAGTACTAATCTATGAACAAAAGAAATCTCCTCTTCCAATACCTGCATCACAGTATTCTTAAGTCACCATACTGTGTTTTCTTTGTCTATTCTCCCCTCTTTTTCTAGTTTTTTGTACTTATAAAAGCAATAAATTGTTGTTCAGCAAACGAGACAACAGAATATGGCTGCTGGCAAATTGGTATTAAACTTCTAGTCAGCAGCCTTAAGCACAAGCACAGATATGTTCTAGTTGTCAGATCTCACAATATTTGTATGCACTGGCACTTACCAATGACTTATGGACATCTACTAAGATACTTTGTAAACATATGATGTAGGTAGTAGTTTCACATATGCACAAAACATATACGAGTGTGCAAGTACTCTTGCATCCTTTTTAACCAACTTTACACACTTCATCTTTGCTCAATTTTCCTGCATTATCTTCACTGGCTGAAAACTAGTACCACAAGCTTGCACCTTCTGCATCTGTAAATTCAGCTTGCACACTTGTTATATGCAGAAATATGAGTAGCACACTAAATCTCTGTATACTGAAACAGTGTAGATATAGTCACTGTATGTAATCCTGAATGGAGTCATCCTTAAATGATGCGCTTTGTGAAAGTTTGTCGATACTCCTTGCATCTATATTTGCGGGTTATGTCTGAAATCATTCCATCACAGATCCCCACATTAGCCTAGCCAGCCAATTATCAATTATTAAATAATTAATTAATTACATATTGTGAAAGCAAATTTAGTAAACGTTCATTTTGGTAAACTGTGCCACATGACTTTTAATAGCTATCATTTTGCTGAGCTGTCTAAAGTACCTAAAAAAAGTTCTATGGGTGCTAAATTACACTGTGTGCATCACACCTCTGACTGCTTAAAGGGAATACAGGCATGTTGGAGAAAATTTCATGATGAGTGTGAATGATTCAAATGCATTTTGTATTTGTTTATTTTATCATTCATTAACTGAGCATTAGGTAGGTTAGTTTAGGGACAGGGATACTTTTTCAGCCAGTACCCATGATAAATGGCAAATGAAAAGAGTGGACAGTAATATTAAAGTAATATGAAAATGCACACCATTATTAGAATTGCAAATATAATATATGCAGTCGAAATCTACAGGTCTGTGATGGACAACATCTTAACATTAATAGTTATTTACATTAATCTTAGTAAGTTAGCAGTTCACAGATTTCAAATCTTATTTAAAGTATGGTAAGCAGTAAAGCTAATGATGAACACTGCAGATAAAAAAGGCTTGCAATGCATTTCAGATGTACAGTGTTTATAATGTGAACACAGAAAATTCCAAGTAACAATATAAGATGCGGAAGAGATCTTTCTCAGTTGTGATTATGCAAGTAGTAATGCCCAACAGGGTGTGTGTTACTGTGCAAATTCATCCATCCAGGAGCGTTATGAGGCCCAGCGCCTATCTCTACACTCTTGTAAGGGCATTATTTACACAATTGCCTCCACTCTGGAGGGCATTATTACGTTTAGAGAATGGACTGTATGTAAAATTGTTGTGTTTTACTTATTTAAGTTTTTATTACTACATTATTTTTATATATTTTTGATGCAAAATAGTTTTGCCACCTAATGTTTCAAATTTGCTGTAATATATGTAACTGGTGTTGAAGGAAGTATTTTAAATCCAAAATGTAACATTTTCAAAAATATCCACATATTTGCTTCATTTTTTGGTCCCTTACTCCTAAAATGTGTGTTTTTTGCCAGTCATTGGGGACTGAAGTCACTAAATAATGGCATACATTTGAGCTTCAGATTTTATTTCCTTTAGAAAATGCATACTAAAAGAAATCCTTTATTCAAGCCACTTTGTAATTTTTTAAGAGCATTATTTAAAATCTGTTTTTATTTTTGAGCCCTTGTTCCCTTATGTTTTAGGCTTCATGCAGGTATCTTTAACTAAGCGGTCAAGGAGTATGCAAACCTCTTTACTGTTGCTTCCAGTGGTCCGTCAATCTCACTCTTTCTCTCTCTGTCTCTCTCAGACACACACGCACACACACACACACATGCACACATGCACACATGCACACATGCACACACGCACACACACAGACACACATGCACACACGCACACACTCACTCACACACACACACACACACACACACACACACACACACACACACACACACACACACACACACACACACACACACACACACACACACACACACACACACACACACACACACACACACACACACACACACACACACACACACACACACACACACACACACAATGCTTCAGAAAATGCATGCTAACACAAATTCTGTTATTCAAACAACTTTGTAATTTTAAAGAGCAATATCTGATCCTATTTTTGAGCCTTTGTCCCCCTTTTGAAGAGGTATGCAAAGGTCTTATCTGCTGCTGCTGCCACTGCTCTATTGCTCTCACCCTTCAGATACACACACACACACACATACATACACACACACACACACACACACACACACACACACACACACACACACACACACACACCTGCTCTCATGTATGCAAGCACTCATACACTCACACATGCAGACAGAAACATAAACACACATACACACACACCCACACACACTTTTCTTTCTTTTCTATGTTTCTTTTACTTTTACACTTACCAAACAGCAAAGGCACAAACACTCATGCAAAGACATAAACACTCATGCACACAATTTTCAATTTTTTTTTTCTTTATTTATGTATTTCACATTCTCTAAATAGCAAAAATGCTGCTTAGGGACTGTATGATAATAATGTCTATTAGCTTTCTTTCAATCTGAGCTCCATGACAGCTTAATATTCTGCCATGAAGCAGTGGACTCATTTTTAAGCAGGCATTACCTATAGATTAACACCCTGCTGGAGAACATTCGTCCTCCAATCAGGGTGAAGATGTACAGGTTGCCAAATCTGTAAGAATAAATATTGTCCATAGATACTTATTTATACATACGATATTATGCATGCCAGTTTCAACAGGTTGTGATAGGACTGATTTGTTGGAGGACTGGATGAGCTTATCTAATAGTCAGGAACAGGATATGAATAAACAATTATATTCAGCTGCACACGGGATTTATTTTGTCTTAGACACATTCATGCCTTTTGACAGTAATGAGGTAGCTGACCTGAGGACAAGTTTTGAGATGAAAAAAAATGTTAGGATAACATGATTTCTGCGATGCTTATTGAGATGAAAATGTATAAAAGATG
>NC_056729.1:1048618187-1048623187 GCF_019279795.1 Protopterus annectens | reverse complement strand
TGGCCATTCTACTGTATTCCATAGTACCATAATCCAAATTGATCACCCCCTTTCAATCTATCTTTCTGTTTTAAAAATAGTGACTCTCCACTAAAACTTAACCTTTTAGAGAGGTAAAACTTAAGTTACCTACTTTCACATCTAACTTCTCTGGTGCACACTGCATTGTTTAGCATAAATCATTTTTTTTTCATCTTACCTTTAAGCATCTCTGTGACTAGCACTTGCTCTTATACCTGATGGAAAGCACTAGGGAGCCTTAAACTGATTCAAGCACTCAACTATCATTATTAATAAGGGGAAATTAATCATAGGCACTAAACAGCCTATAATTGCAAAGTACCTTGCTAAGGTAAGGGAAAACAGCTCCTGTACTTTTCAAGAAAAGCCCCAAACCAGGCATGTCTAAGGGTCAGCTTCTGTTAATTTCTCCTGTCCACCTGGTAAATCTGAGCATACTGGGGAAATGCAGCAATTGCCTCACGTACACAGACAACCGTCTCCTCCTACCACCCAACACTACAACCTGTGATAGATGCACTTACATAGCCAAACTGGAAGCAAAGCTCTCTCCACCTAAGATTGTGCTAGACAGTCAAGAGGAGAAGGTTAACACCCGCACCACCAACACTCACACATAGCAACACTAAATCCACATATGCAGAGGCCCTTAGCTGTAACCTGCCCAAGCAACAAGGACCTCTGAAGCTGAAACACAAACAAACACCAATCACAACCAAAGTGTCACATAGCTCACAATACCAGTGAGCCACCCAGCAATAGCCCAAAGGCAAGGCAACATACCTAACACTTTAGTCATAGGTGACTCTATAGTCAGGCACACTGATGTCCCACTCACCAGGCTGAACAAGGAGGAAATTACAGTGAGCTGCTTGTCGGGTGCCAGGATCCTCCACATAACTCATGCACTCAAGTCACTCCACAACAAGTACAAATATGACTCTGTCATTGTGCCTGTTGGAGTGAATGACTTAAGACGTACCTCACTGAACTACATGAAAAGAGACATGGAAGAGCTCTTGGATAATGTGGCCCAGGCAGGTATGACCCTATACCTGAGCAGCATCCTGCCTTCGCCCAGAATGATACCACAATATATGGACAAAATGATTGACTTCAACAATTGGCTAAGCTTCTGGTGTCATTCAAAGGGGATCCATTATCTGTCTGCCTGGGATGACATGATCGACAGACCACGATTCTTTGCCAGAGATGGTCTGCACCTGTCAATCCTGGGATTCAGGTTACTGACTAAGGCTCTTGCCACCCTTATAGTGCCTTTTGTAGGCAAAGTTCAAAGGACAAAACCACCACCATAACAGGTACAAGCATGCAAAATCTGAAGGTAATGCTACTCAATGCTAGAAGTCTAAACCTCAAAATGCACTCTGTCGAGGCACTCCTAAAAATGGAGAACATCGATATCTGTGCAGTAACTGAGACCAGGTTCAAGGCTCCAGAGAGCACCCTTGCAATACCAGGCTACAACTCTTACCACACTTTTCGGTCACCAAACCAGGATTTAAACACTAAGGGTGGAGGAGTGTCCATATTCACCAAGGATATTCATACCACCAGGTTAGTTGCCCAACACAATGCGTCTGAAATTCTCCAGGTGCAACTAACACTAAGTAAGACTGCAATCCAAATTGTAGCTTGCTACAGATCCCCCACCATGCCCCAAGATTCTAACTACACCTTTCTAAACATACTGGAAAATATTAATATACAGCCAAACACCCTAATAGTGGGTGATTTCAACTGCCCTGCCATTAACTGGGAAAACTACTCGTGTACCAACACCTTTGCCCAACAGTTCTTGGAATTCATAAATTCCAATGCCCTGGATCAACTAATCCATAGTCCCACCAGGGGCTCCAATATCTTAGACCTGGTCATTACCAACATGGGAAATCAATGCTCCACACCTATGGTCACCTCCTCGTTGTTCAAGTCAGACCAGAAGCTAATCACCCTTAACATCCACATCCCACCCCCACCCCCCAGTAAGGAAACCTCTATAAAAAACTTTTTGCAAAGCCAACTTCATGCTACTCAAGTCAGAAGTTACAAACTTCATGACACCCATGCAGAAGGGAAATGAAAGTTTGACTGCTGAGTCCTACACTAAGGCACTGTATGAGCACATCCACTCATGCATGAATTGTGTCATCCAAAATAGAGCCAAGATGTTCTCCTCAAAAAAAGGGAAGCCAATCTCGTGGTCCTCTGCCATAAACAAACTTTACAACAAAAGGAAGAAGCTGTTGCAGAAAAGAGGAAAATCCCAGGATGCAAAAAACTCCCTTATCAGCCTTAGTAAGAAGCTGAGATCTCTCATAAAATCCTCCAAAGCTAGTTACGAAAATAAAATTGCCAAAGATTCCAAAGACAACCACAAGACACTGTATACCTATGTCAAGAATCTAAATGGCAATGCTCAGATCTAGTTCCCTATTACATCCTCGAAGACGCATTTACCCGAATACATAAACGCCGACACGTCTCCATCGAACCACTTAAACATTGATCGCCCTGAAGCATGAAATCCGAAATGTCAAATCGTCATGGTTGGCCCTTCCATGGTATAGCTCCATAAGATAAGTATGCGATAGTTACGGACCTTAGGGTTAGGGTGCAGGTTAAGGTAAGTGCATAGATGGTGGTATATGCAAGATGTAGTGCAGGGTTAGAAGTAGGGTTAGTTTAGGGTTAGAAGTAGGGTTTTGGTTGGTGTATGTATGTGTTTGTTTAGTTTGTTTGGGTAGGTAGTATGTAGCGGGTGGTGGGGTGGGACAAGTATGATGGTTCGAGCTTTTGAATTTCATGATTTAGGGCATTCAATGTATTCGCAGTTCACAGAACATGTGCCAGTGCTTTTGTATTTGGTTATTAGGGCTTTCAAGCTTGCAATATAGACCCCTCTGAGTTACAACAGAATGGTATTAAATATACTGATCCCAAGGATATTGCCAATATCCTGGCAGATCGAATCAGTGCCAACTTCACCCCCCTCACCCCCTTAAGGGCCCATCTCAGTACCGGTAGATTGCCAAATTCCAGTAATAACAGGTAAAAAATGCACTCTCCAAAGCTAAGAATACAGCATCCATGGGAACAGATGACATCCCGGGCTGTGTACTACATGAACTACAAAATGAACTGGCACCTCACCTAAGTGTCATGTTTAATCATACCCTCACCTCAGGCTTCATGCCCAATGAGTGGCGCACAGCTACAGTTATCCGACTCCACAAGGGGGGATCCACCTTGGATCCCAGGAACTAACGCCCCATCAGTCTAACGAGCCTGATCTGCAAGGCCATGGAATGTATTATCAGGGAACTTATAAACAAAGACATTGGCAACCTTAAAACACTGGACCCCACCCAGTTTGGGTTTGTGAAGGGCCAATCTTTTCTCCTGAACCTGACTGACTTCTTCGAATCAGTCTCCAGAGCTGTGGACAAGAGTAAGACAGTCCACACAACCTAGCTGGCTAATGGATTATTGGCAGGGCTGGAAATGCAAAAATTCCAGTTATACTCTGTAGCATATCATCTACTCCGAGGCGATCTCTGATTAACATACAAGACCATGTCAAACCCAGACCTGTTGGACATGTTACACTTAAAGAAATCCCAGTCCCTCAGAGCCACATGCTCTAGGGATCTAAACCTTGTCATCACAATAAACAAAACATGCTGGAGGGATAGGTCCCTGAGCCAGAGACACCCTAGACTCTGGAATAGACTGCCCATACATGTCAAGCAGAGCACCTCTTTGGCCTCTTCAAAAGGAACCAGCCCAAGATCCCCTCATTTTGAAACTAGCCCCCACACATTCAATCACATTCCTCCCATTCATTGAAGACTCACAAATACACATGTACACAAACACATGCACACACACACGCACACACACACACACACACACACACACACACACACACACACACACACACACACACACACACACGTGCACATACATACAAACACAAACACACAGATATGCAGCTTCATTCATGCTGCCACAGACACACATACCATACATATGCACAAATACCTTCCACTCAATTCCAAATCCTTGCGGAACATACCGACAATATGAGTACACATACATACACACACACACACACACACACACACACACACACACACACACACACACACACACACACACACACACACACACACAAACACACACATACAAGCACACACTCGTAGATATGCACATAAACACACACTTACACAGAACGCATAAGCATACATGCACCATCACAAACATACAAACACGCCCAAACTTCCACATCCCATACACACAGTCTCACAAATTCAGACACACACATGCACACAAACACACACACATACATTCAAACACATTCACGCACACACATACACACACACATACACACATAAACAAATACATACATTCAACCGCCACATGCACGCATACACATATATCCACACACATTCACTCACACACTCTGTCCATCTGTGCGTCCTCAAACGTTCAACACCCACTCACACTCCTCACAGTCAGACCACCCACTCATGCACTAACACACACACACACACACACCGCTCGGTCCACTTATCTTCAAACTAGCCCGCAGAAATTTGATCCTACTTCTCCCATTCAAAGAAACACTCACCCATTCACCTGCACACATACACATACACACACACACACACACACACACACACACACACACACACACACACACACACACAAAATCACCAACGTGTCTTCATGCAGCCTTATTCATGCCCTACAGACACACATACCATCCGCATGCACAAACTAAATTCAATTCACTTCCAAACCCTATCTGAACTTACCTGCAATATGAGTATACACACGCACACTCTTCACATTCAGACCAGCCACTTGTACGCACACACACACACACACACACACACACACACACACACACACACACACACACACACACACACACACACACACACACACACACA
>NC_056729.1:1048589500-1048612687 GCF_019279795.1 Protopterus annectens | reverse complement strand
AAAAATTTAACCATGAACTAACCTTTGTTAGTATTAAGTACTGAAACCAATCTGGGCAACACCATAACTAACCTGTTAGTTGAATACATGGAAACAATTTTAGAAAACAACTATATACATTTTAATGGTGAAATATACAAGCAGAAAAAAGGAGTAGCTATGGGCACTCCTTGGGCGTCCTTTTATGCTAACACCGTCTTACATAGATGGGAACAAAGGTTTATTTTTTCTACCACCTGGGTACAATATTTAGTGCACTACAAGAGGTACCTAGACGATATATGCATTTTTTGGGCAGGAACCTATGATGAATTTTTAGACTTCATCAAGTATTTAAACTCAACCACCCATTTTTTATCTTTTACATATACAATTAGTAATGACGAACTACATTACCTTGATGTAACCTTATACAAGGATCGGGTCAATAATGTATTCCAATCTAAACTGTATAGGAAGCCAACCTTTTCTAATACATACTTACACTTTCAGAGTGGACACCCCTTCTATCAGAAAAAGGGCATTGTCAAAGGACAATTCATAAGAGCTTCTAGAATGTCCAGTACTACACACGATTGTTTAGAAGAGATTGACTTCCTAAAAATCTCTATTTCTTGAAAGAGGATACCCCTTAACACTTTTAACCACTTTAGCCCAACAGGTCATGGACATCAGAGAAACACTCTATCCCCATCTTTTAGGTACAGATGTGGTTGTTCATCACACTGATATTAAAGAGCCTGACCACACCTATGGCAGGTTCATTTACACTTACTGTCTCAACTCCTTTGAAGTTGAAGAAATTTTCCACAGACATTGGCCAGTTCTTTCACTACATGATGAATTGAAATATATTATACCAGCACACCCAAAGTTTATTAGAAAGAGGGACACCAACCTCAAAGAAATTTTTGAAGGGAACAACCATACCAGAACAAACACTCAATTGCCCAAAGCAGGCACCTTTAAATGTGGTGCCTGCAAACAATGTAACACCATTTTTGACACCCCTAGTATTTACATTGTTTCTAGGAACTTTCTGTTTAGACCTAAAGTTTTTACAAACTGTGGCAGCAAAGGAGTGGTATACTTAGGGTTCTGTACCACCTGCGCTAGTTTCTATATTGGCAAAACAGAAAGGCCTTTTACAAGAAGAATTTATGAGCATTTACATGACATTTCTAAACAAAAGAAATCAAATGCTTTATATAAGCATTCCTTGGTTTGCAAGAATTTCAAATTCAAGTTCTTGGTATTGGAACAAGTACTTCCCAATGCTAGGGGTGGCGACTGGGAAACAAGTCTAGAATATAGAGAACTTTTCTGGCAACTCAGGTTAGAAGCAAGTAGAGCCCCAGGTTTAAATGAGAGTGTTAACATCAGCAGTGTTCTCAAAATTAGAAGAGCTCGCTTGTAGGTTTGTAAGTATAAACACCCTTCACAGTAAGATCATTCACTGTTGTAGGTGTCTGCTGCAACATGACTTTTTAACTGCAGTAAACTTTATGCTTGTATACTTTTTTCAACAATTTTTTCTCTACAGATGTATGTTTTCTATTTCTACTATTTTTAAAATTGTTTTAACATTCACCAAATATATTTAACACAAAAATTATGAACAACAGGAATACAGCTTTTTAACATAACTGATAATGCAGTTTATTTAACAGGTTTTATATGTATACACACTTGCTACTAGAGTTAGTATATGAGCATTATCATGTACATTTTTAAACAGTGTATTTTATGTTTCAAATGTGCAACGCTTTGTAATATGGGTATTTCTTTTTAAACATATGAGCATTTCTCCTTTTTAAATTATGAGTGTTGCTTTACTAAAGTAGCACTCCTTACTAATTGTTAATTGACTTAAGACTAACAGCTAACTAGCTAACCATGTGATAGGGAAAGATATATAAAATGGCATTGTTTCCAATGTTTTAATTCATTTTTAACTTGAAAAAACTCGGTATCTAGCCGAGCGAAAGCGCTTGTTTTACATCAATAAATTTTCTTGCAACTACCCACTTGACACTCGTTTACTCTGTGGATTACGTATGTCAGATCCTACTTTGAAGCTTGTTTTTCTTTGGTTTGGTGATACTGTTGCTATTTATTTCATGCTCCACTTTCTATTCATTCCTATATATTTGCTATTACTGCGTTTCTGAGTAGAGCTGTTGTGGCTTAGTGGTTCAGTACCTTGACTATGGTGCATGGTATCCTGGATTTGAGCCTGGCCACTGCTTTTTATATTTTATGACTATCTAGACAGGCTAGGGGGTGTGTCTGTGTAAAGGCAGGTTTGTTACAGCTTGCTCAACATTGCCCGTCGGTTAGCTTGTTTGCACGGTGCGCAGCTCTGCACAAATGGGGTATGCTGGTTTACGCCTCATTTGGCTGTCAGCACGCATATTACGTTCAGCTCAGCTAGGGTCACACAGTTTCAGCGTGTTAAACCACTGCTCGCCTACGGGCACTCATTTTGCACCTGTTAAACCACTGCTCAGCTATGGGCACTCATTTTGCACCTGTTAAACCACTGCTCAGCTATGGGCACTCATTTTGCACCTGTTAAACCACTGCTCACCTACGGGCAGATGCACTCACCTTGTTAAACTGTAGCTCAGCTATAGGCACATCTGGCATTTTTTATTGTTTTGTTACCTCACTTTTCTTCGAAATAAATGGACTATTTCATTACATTTTACATAAAATGTGATTTTATATGTGTACATATTTGTCAGGGACTTGTTTCGTGCTTATTTTACTAAAAATAAAATTGATGTTGTGGGGGCTCGAACCATGGATGCCTGCTCTTCAGCCGACGTCTCTACAGCTATGCTATTGTTTCTTGGCTTACTTTGCATATTTAGTTCTTATATGCTTTCCCATTGACTGATAACTGTGGCTGCACTACGGGCACGCCCACGCAAACGAGCACACTCACGGGCAAACATCTTTACGATTTAAAAAAAAAAAATATAAGATGTTCATTTATATATTTTCTGTTCATAGTCTGTGGGGGCATGTGTTGTGTTGTGTTTATTCACATTTCCATGAACTCTGTCATGGGTGTTTACTTTGGGCACTTTTACTCTTCTGGGGGCATGTCCACTTGCAGGGCTTGGCCTACGGACACGCCCCCTACTGTCTTACATGGACCGTGTTAGCCTTAGGTGTGATTCAGCATGCTATCATGAATATGCAGAGCATGCTGACATCACTCCGTTTAACTGCAGCCTCCGTGTAAGAGTTATAACTCTTACACGGAGGCTTCATGAATCCTGCCCATCAAATATAAAAATCAGCTACTCTTAGCTAAATACTGGAAAGAAAAATTGCCACTGGTGGAAAAAAAACAAAATAGCACAGGCAATTAATTTAACGATAAAATCCATTTCCCTTCAAAAGCTATCATTCACCCAACTCATGATATACAATGATGCTTGCTACACACACCTTAGCTTGCATAAATTTAACCCTACGAATTCTCCAAAGTGCCCACATTGCAAAGATGAAACTGCTGACCTTTTGCATATGTTCTGGAGCTGTAAATGTATATATAAACTTTGGAACTCACTGAAAATACAACTCCAAAAGATGGGATATCAAACATCAACGCTTACTTGGGAATTTATGGTATTACATATCCCCCCAAATAACCTATCTAAAACCCAAATTATTATCCTAATAAATATTTTTATGCTAATGAAACTTTACATAGCTACTAACTGGCTGACCCCATCTAAAACCTCATGGGAAAACTTTAGGACCTTAGCGATAAAGCACATCTTAGCCCACAAATATATATTAAATAAACAAAACAAAAAGCCCTACAACTTGAAAACATGGGAACAAATTTTCAATATTATACTGGCATAAAACATAGAACCTGAACTACCTCTTCAATATACACAATACAAAACATAACAATATTTGAAACTACACTTTTACAAGATACTAACCCTGGAGAAAATAACATATATATATATATATATATATATTTTTTTTTTTTTTTTTTTTACTTTTTTACTTTTAAGAGAGAGTATGGAAGCATTTATGTAAATAATGTAAATATGTTGTAAGAATATTGTTAGAATTTATGTTAGAACATCAATTGTATACCTTTTGAACAAATGTTCTGTAATGAATAAAAAAAAAAGAAAAACAATAAAAAAATTATTATTGAAAAAAAAGAAAAACATTCCATTGCTGATATTGCAGATTATATCCCTGAAAACAATGAGAATAAATACTCTACAAGTGTGTAGTTTCAGTTTTGAGTACAGTGACTACAATTCTCCTATAGCTGATGTAGGACACACATACCTCTCAAGCTGTTAGCATGGGACAGTATGGGCCAAGCAATAACAACTGCAGTTACAGTTATACAGAACAGTTTCACATAATGTGGACTTATATATCTACCAATGTGTTCTATAAGTGGATTTGGTAATACCTTGCATTCCAGGTAATCATTTTTCTGGTAATCCTATGACAGACAGATTAGGCAGTTTTAACTAAATTATGAGAAACCATGACACCCAAGAGGCATGTGTGTGTACATTGCATAAACTAGACAGCAGTCATTTTATTTATTTATTTTACATTTGTTGACCGGGCTAGTCTAACTGGTTATATGTCCATTTTCAGTAGAGGCCTGGGGAGATAAGCTCCAATACATGAATAAAATACAAATACAAATAACAAATTACAAGCAACAAAAAGCAAAAAATTTGTAAGAAAAAAATAGCAAAAATAGTAAAAGTATAATAAAAATAACCAAGCAATGGTAACATGTGCAGTAAAGCATAAAGGTTAGCACAGGGTGTGTAACGAGGACAAGAGTCATAAACAGTACAAAAAGAAAGGTACAGGGACTAAGTACAGGTAAAGACAGTAGTTGAGAAAGGAAGTTAGTTGTAAAGTGATTTTACTAAGAATTTATTAGAAAAAAGGTATGTAAAAAGAGGTGAAATGGTGCAAAATAGGGAGACATGAGAGAAGTATAGTAAGAAGGATGATGTAACAGTGGATAGTAAGCACAAGGCAAGGTCAAGTATAAAGAGATAGATGGCTAGTCTGGTTTGGTACAGGGGCATAGCCAGTATGATTTGAGGTAAAGTTTAAGTCTGTTTTTGAAGAGTGATAAGGAAGTAAGTGAGGAGAGGTCATTAGGGAGAAGATTCCAGGATTGACCTAAATTATAAGAAAAGAGAGAATCCCCAGCCCTGTTATTAGATTTGGAGGTGTGTGCAAGAAGTTTGTGTGAAGAGTGTAGAGACTTCAGATTTTTATAGGGGGTGATGAGGCTAAATAAACTAGGAATATTAGAAGGTTTGTAAAGAATGTTGTGGGCAATGGTTAGTTGGTGAAATTTAATCAGGTGCTGTAGTTCTAACCATCCTAGCTGATTTAGATTTATACAATGGTGTGTTCTAAATGGGTTTCCTGTTGCAAATCTTACAATGTTATTATAGTATGATTCCAATTTGCTGAAGATAGTCTTGGATATATTAGTTAAAATAGGAGAAGTGTAAAGGAGTGTTGAGATCAAATGAGTGTGAGCTATAGTAGTTTTGGCAGTAGGAGAAAGGAAGGGTTTAATCCTATAGAGAGTGCCGTATTTTTTTGTTGACAGTCTTTATAGTATTGTTGATATGGATGTTGAAGTTCAGATTATTGTCGATGGTGATACCTAGAAGTTTGGTGGTAGAGTCAGGAGATATTATGGTACCATTGCTGGATGTCACAGAGAAATGAAGAGGAGAGGACTTTTGAGTAGGAGTGAAGAGGAGGAGTTTAGTTTTCTTTGGGTTCAGAAGAAGGCAACGCTGAGTGAACCATTGTTCAACTATGTTGAATACCTTCTGGGTCAGAGAGTGAAGGTCTTGGGAGGATATAGCTGAGCACAGTAGTGTGGAGTTGTCAGCATACTGTATGCAAGTGGCTTGGGGGATAGCTAGATGAAGGTCATTTATAAATATGGAGAAGAGGAGAGGTCCAATTATGGACCCCTGAGGGATGCCTAAGGTAATGGGTAGATGGGTGGATAGAGTGTTATGCCATAGTACTGCTTGCTGTCGTTTGTCAAGGTATGATTGGAACCATTTTATGAAAAGTAGGTCTAATGACAGAGATTTTAGTATGTTTATGAAAATGTGGTGGTTTACCATATCAAATGTTTTAGACAGGTCGATAAATAGAGCAGAAGAAACATTATTTAGGTTTTGTTGATTGTTGATGTAATTAGTAAAGGAAAGGAGGGCAGTGGTAGTGCTGTGTGAGGGTCTGAAACCATGCTGACAGTTAGAAAGTAAATTGTTTTCAATTAAGTGGTGGAGTAATTGCCTGTGGATACATTTCTCCATAATCGTAGCTAATGCAGAGAGTATGGCAATAGGGATATAGTTTGATAGCTCAATGGAGTGTCCTCCTTTATGCAGGGAGATAACATGGGAGACTTTCCATAAGGTGGGGATGTGACCTTTGCTTATAGTTCTATTTATCAACATGGAAATAAGGTAGGCAATAGCACTGGAGGATAACTGTAGAAATTCAGAAGGCAGTTGGTCTGCTGAAGGAGAGCATGATTTCAGTTTATTCAAAAGGATTTGAATAAGTTTGGTTGGGACTGGTTGAAACTGAAAAGGAGGCGGTGGGGTTGAGGTGTAAGAAGGTAGTGTGAATGTATTAGGTGATAGCTGATTAGTTAGTGTTTGGATAGCATCTGTAAAGAAGGTATTGTAGGTATTAGCTGTATGGAGAGGGTTTTTCTGGTCTGTATTTTGGGGGTGAGGTGTAGTGGATTGATCTGGGTGGAGTAACTGCTTAATGCTCACCCAGAATCTTTGTGGGTTGTTATGATTAGGTTGTTGAAATTGTAAGTAGTATTTTTTATTAGAAAGTATGGCCTTTTTAGTGTCATTTCTAAGTTGTCTAAAGGTTTGTTGATTAACAGGGTTTTTAATCATTCTCCATTTGGCCCAATATTTATTTCTGAGTTGAATTTTATGTTTGGCTTCATTGGATAGCCATGGGGCAGAGTTGGCCTTAATTCTAATAGATCTGGGTTGGAGCATGGTGATTGAGAATGGAAATGAAGGTAGAATTAAAGAAATTAACGGCTTTCATCTAAAGGGAGGTGTTTTAAGGGAACCCAATTGCATGCTCTTAGTTCCATTTGAAATAAATCAGGGTTAAATTTCTTTTTTGATCTAATACTTCTGATAGAGGTTAGAATGGGAGTGCTGGTTTTATGCCTGATGAAGTAGGTAAGTGAGTGGTCACTTATATCATTAGGGAGGGTTCCAGAATTATAGTAGTGAGTATGACTGTTTATAAGAATCCAGTCTAGTATGCTAGCTTTCTTGTTATTTTTATTTATTCTGGTGGGTGAGGTAATGGTTTGAGAAAAAACATGTAGGTTAATGTGGGAGGTAGGAAGGCTGGTACAATAGGAATTCCAATCCAAATTTATATCACCTAGGATTATGGTTTCTTGAGGCAGGTGTTGGCATAGCCAGCAAAATATATTTTCCATGGTGGCTATGTTATTTCCAGGGGGCAGATAAATACAGATAATGCAGATTGATTTGGCATTGTTAAGTTCAAGTTTAGAGATGAGAATCTCAGCATGGGAAACTAGAGGTAGATTACAGTTTTATGTGGTTAACTGTAATCCAGATTTGAATAAAATAGAAACCCCTCCACCTTTCGTAGCTACTCTATCAATTCTTAGGATATTATATCCAGGTGGGATAATTTCATTATCCTTGATGCTAAGTTTTAGCCATGTTTCTGTTAGGCAGATAATGTCATAGGAGTATACTTGTAGGAGAGCATGGAGTTGAGTTACTTTATTGTTAATACTACTTATATTAAGATGAGCTAGTAGGAGGGAGTTAGGTGGTTTAGCAAGGGGGTAATTGATTGATTGCTTATGGTTTTGGAGAGAGATAGAGTTTGCTGTTGGGTCTGGGTTAGGATGAATATCACCATCCTTTATTGAGAGGAGTTGTCCTAGACAGCTTAGGATAGGGAGCTTGCTGTATGGAAATAAGTCTCTTGAGATGTAGTGAATTATATTTAATATGTAGTGTTCTATGATACATAGCAAGTAGGTAGCTGGGTGAGCATATTATGTTTGCATGGTTATGTGAGTATTGTAAGGGTTGAGAGTTAGTTTGTTGATTGGGGTAGACAGTGTATGGATATATAGGGTGTTCATATGAGGAGAGTAAATAGGCAAAGGTTAAAAGTGGTAGCGATACAAGAGTAAAGCACAGTAGAATCTGAGAAGGGATGGTTGGATTAACCATTGGGAAGGATTGGCTATTTGTTAGATATATATTTAGAAATGGAAGTGTTTAAGCTGAGAGTGTGTAGAGATAGGAGGGTGTGGTGAGTATGGAGTGGAGTGGTAAAGAGATGGGAGATAAAAGAAAAATTGGCTAATTGGAAATGTGTAGAGGTTAATGGGAAGAGGAATGGGTGTGGTTATAAAGTATAAGAGTAGGACCCCTGGGGGTGGGTAAGAATTGGGGGTAGGGAGGGGAGCGGAGTCAGCCTGCAGGGTAAATGGAGTGGGTAGAAACAAAGAGACAGGCAGGCATGGAAATAGAACCCAATAGCTGTGACTGTAGGGGACATTTGCAAATAATGTAACAATTGACTGCAGCAACTTAGTGCAGACATGCATGAAATACAACAGTACTGCATATATTAAAACAGATTTATTTAGAAATCAACAATGCTGCTTAATACTTTATTGGTATTGCTGTTAAGTTTCTGTGAAGTCCATACACAATATCTGTCCATAGAGTGGGATCCATCACCCATATTCCTTTTGTTCCTGGGATGAGAGAAAATGAGAGCATTATGTGACTGATAATGGCCTGAGACAACCTTGAACTATACTATGAGTTGAGCAATACATGTTACAGGACATTCATTTTGCATTCTAGAATTATTGCAGTGTCTTAATTGACTGCATTGATACTCGAACACACATGGATGGAACACAGTTGTACTGCATATATTAAAACAGACTTATTAAAGAATCAATAATGCTGCTTAACACTTTATTGGTATTACTGATAAATTTATGTGAAGTCCACACACAATATCTTCCCATAGAGTGGGCTACCTCACCCATATACCTTTATTACATGGAGTAGGAGGAACATAGAGCATTATGCGACTGATATTGTCCTGGAGACAGCTCTAATTGTCCATTTATTGCACAACAGTTTTTATTGTTTATACTTTATTGCAGTAAATGCATTACTCTTTCTTGCTTATTGCACAACCATTAGCATACTAAATCCATACTTACTACACTCATGGTGCAAGCTGGCCAGGTGCCCAGCATGGGACTCAACATTGCAAGCCCTTTCTGCTTCAGCTGTTGGGAGAGAAGTATACCATTATGCATACCAGTTTTGCAGACATTTGGCTTGCATTTTCGTAAAATAATGGAAAACATTCTTAAATATTTCTGATGTATTCCCATCTCTTGCCTCTTAGACCCAGGTGTCCAAGGTTCCCCTGTTTCTCCTCTTCAGGTCATCATAATGGTGGTGTCACTGCTCAGCTGTGTGAAGGATAAGAATAGCACTGGTAAGTTCCCTGGCCAACTGGTCCTAGGACTCTTCCTTACATTCTGAGCCCTGAAAACCACCCTGCATCTGCCTGGATATAGGGTTCTTTACTAGGAGCTCAGAAAAGACCCTGGACTCCTGAACACCCTATCTCTATGTCCAAAAGTATGCACCTTCACCAGCATCATCTGTCATATCAACAGATGATAACATTCCAACAACTGTTACAGAATTCCCGTCTATTGACCTTAATATAGGCTGTTTTCCCACCCTTACACATCATTGAAAAACATTCAAAAAAGTGCTGCATCATTTAGCATTGCGCAAACCAGCTAGGCAGAGCTGTGCAGCACAAAAGCCTGCAAAACCGTGATTTTCAAAAAGCTTAGCACCATGCAAACAGTAGTAGCCATTAGCACGTTTAAGCAGTGCTTAGCACCATGTAGCACTGCCAAATGTAACAATTTTGTGTTTAAATTAAACTAAAAAGTACATTAAATTAAAAACATGTTATGACTGCTATGGACTCAAACCCAGGACATACTACACATCAGGCCATAACTCTACCTATTTAGCTACTTGGATGTTATGAATACTGGTACACCTTAACATATACCAGTAAAATACCTGTTAGTATTGCTGAGCACTGCTCTATGCCATGCAAACATGCTTAAACAGACCCATAAATAATTAATTAATTCCATCTGTTTCTGTTTTTAGATATCTGGTAGGTGTCACAATGCATGTATAAGAGCTGCTCACCTCTGTCATGCTCTGCACCATGCAAACAGCAATGAAAAAAAATAAAAAGTCAAAAATAGACACAACATTTAATTATGATAATCGATTACATCTGGTTTCCATTTTTAGATGTCTGTCAAGTTTCAGCTGTATATGTGAGCACAGCCTGACATTGCTGTGCTCCATGCCATGCAGCGCAAACATATAAAAAATTAAAAATAAAAAAAAAAAACACGGGTTGCCTCTACACTTCTCTCTACATGGATGCAATATCCCTGTTCATATACTCTCCATCAGAAATGCAAGAAAGGAGTGGGCCACGCAGAGAGCCCTGAGGGACTACACTAGTGTTTTTACTCTTTGTGGAGCTGGCCTTCCCTATCCTAACTTCCTGGGTCCTATCTGAGAGCCAACTGGCTATCCAGAGCATAGCATAACATAAGTATAAATAACTAATTCCATGAGTCTGTTTACAATGCCTGAGGGCTGAATTGCATCAAATGTCTTAGCCAAGTCAAGGTAAGCAGCATGCTCTGTTTGACCTCATCCATTGCCTTGTTGACCTTTCAAAAGAAGTCCACCAGGATGAGTAGGCATTATCTCTCTTTGACAAAGCTGAACTGGATGAGATCCAGTGTCTAAAAATTTTCTGTCATTACTAATCATAGCTCGATAATTATTTACATGGTTTGCATATGAGACTTGTCAGACTTACAGGTTTGTAGTTCCCATAGTCCATTAATGGAATGCCCTTATTCAGAGGGCTGACTATTGCAGTCCTCCATTCATGTGGCAAAAAGCAAGCCTGCAAGTGATGGTTAGTGACTCCAAAGGTCCAGATAAATTTGCTATATCTTCTGGATCCATGTTAGTGGCTACTTTACAATCAGTTCTACACACTGCTGTGCACTGTCTTTGAGGTTTATGATATTGCTAAAGAAAGCCTTGTTGTTGTCCTTCCTCAAAAGTGACTTTGTTAGACTTAATTTCTCCTCTTAGTTGTTTGGTTAGCCTGAAGAGAGATGTTTTATCCTGACGGGTGCTTTACTTCATAATTTTAGCTATGATTCTTTTTCCTTTTGTTCTACATAATTTTAGCTATGACTTTTTTTCCTTTTGTTGTACAATCAGTTTATTTTTATATTCCACCAATGTGGCTGTTTTTTTGAGTTTGTGGTTTCTGGTAGACACATCTGTTTATATGCACCTATTAACATGATTATGCAGGGTTTCCATTTACAACTCTGCATGGGCAGCAGCATTCTCTAGGTATGAAGTGTCTTGAAATTTTGTGAGGTAATCCCTTAATAATAGGTAGTTTTCTTTAGTGTAAATCCTAAATGTTACTGGGTTTACTGGGGTCACAGCATTAATTTTTATTTAAAAGGAGACAGCTTTACAGGAAAACAACAGCTACAATCCACAGGGAAAAAGTTTATTGCAAAACTCTCTGACGTCTCGGCCAAAGCCTTCAAGGAGAATAAATCATGAAAAAACACAAGCAAATATATACTCAAACACAGATACCAATCATACAATTAGCTCATGATAATTGGCAATCAATTAAGCAGCACTTTCCAATTAAAATCTTCATTTAAACCAAAAGGAGACATTGTTTTAAACTTTAAAAATATATACAGCTTCTTTATATAATAAAAATGACTGGTTTGTTTTCCTGGTTGTTACATTGGAGACAGCTTTACAGTCTGAATTTACCAGAGAGGACACAACACAAGGGCTGTGCAGCACTCTGCTGTATTTGGGAGAACCAAACCAAAGAATAGCTGGTGTAACCAGTGCCTTGGGCCAGTACCTCCAGTGAAGAGCAAAACAAAACAAAAAAATCCCTTCAATGTAATAAACAGATTACAAAGGTCAGTTTATTACAGTTACATCTATGCTTCCTCAGCACTTCAGTGCAATAAGAAAAACAAAAAACTAAAAATGGACATTCACTTTCCTTCTACTGGCACACTAATCAGGTGGCCAGATGCATGACATGCCCCCACCTCTTCTGCCCCAGCCATTGTGGCATGCCCCACAACCTTCCTTCAACTTATTTTATTAAAAAATAAATAAGTAGTGCTTTCTTGTAAACTGTCGCAAACAGTTGCTCCAGTTTATACCCTGCTTGTACAGAGTACTATGGTACTCACATTTTAGGTTAAATAAAAAGTATTTTTAAACTGTAGCAAACTGCTTGTTACAAATACAGCAAACAGTTGCTACAGTTTATACCATGCCTGCATGGAATGGCACAGAGCTCATGTTTTAATTAAAAATAAAAATTCTTTGTTTTAAACTGTAACAACTACTAGCTACAAGTATAGCAAGCAGTTGCTACAGTTTATACTTTGCCTGCACACAGCTCATGCTCTAGTTGAAAAAAAAACTGTCAAACTCCTTGCTACAATGTAGCAAAACAGTTACTACATTACTGACCACACACAGAATGCTATAGTTCTTAGGTTTGACTCCAAATGCAATGCCAGCTTTCAAAAACTGGTATTGGATTAAAGAGAGATTGGGATCATCTGATCACACCTCCAGCACTTTGTGGCAGGGGCAGTTGCCCCTCTTGCCCCACCTTAGCTACACTGCTGATACCAAATTCAGTATATTTGCACCCCCTAGTGGCACATGGACTGACCTGTAAAGTCTGTTTATGTTTACAAAGTCCAGGAGTATTCGGGACTTCAGGTTTGGGGTTATGAAGGAATTTCAGTTTATAGAGGAGTAGTTAAAGTCCCCCATGAATGTGGTATTGGGTTGAATGGTAAGAGTCTCCAGTAGGCTTAAGTATGAACTATGGGTTTCATGGATCATAGAGGGTGATCTATAACTTGCAAAGATATGATATGGGACTCTACCTATGGTAATGTGGACATTGAGAAGATGGTCCATCCCCTTTGACCAACTGTGAGGTATGTTTGTTTTTATATGTAGATGAAGATGTTTCCACCATTAGTTCCTGCCTATGCAGCAGATGGCCAAAATAGTATACAGGGCATTATATCCCTGCACTGCCAGGGTGGTCTTCATGGTTTTAAACTATCCCAGGGATTCAGTAAAGTTTTTTTTTTCATGCAGGAATAATGTAGCAGCTCCTGCATGGAATATGGCCACCGAACGATCCAGTAAACAAGCCTAGGGACGTGCACGAGCCTGCTAACACTGTTCTGCCAGAGACATGACTGGATTACACTAATGACTTCCTTTGCTAGTGAAAACCATGCAAATTAAGTCAATTAGTGATCCAGTAAGCAGGCAGGCATCTGTGGCAGAATAGTGTAGCTTGGACAAATGTATTTGGCTACTAGCCGAATACATTTCTGCAAAAATCAAAATAAAGGCATGACAGCTCAAAGTAAAGCATGTATTATAATCCTTATGTATGCCAATGGTCAAATATATGGCCATTAGCATGGAAAAGTGTTGCAAAATTATAAAAATAAAAGTTAATTTTTTTGGCCGATCTCAGCCGTTTAAGTAAGCATAGGGCAACGGCGGCAAATGGGATCATGTCGAAAAAAAAAAAAACATGTGAAAAGGCAATTTTAAGTGAAGTCTGCATTTTGCCATTATAGTCTATGGCATGCAGAATCAAAACATTAGCAGGGAACAGTGGTTGCTAAGGGGAAAGGCTCTGGTGTAGTGCTGTAACTAGGGACTAAGGCAGTGGGGTATGCTAATGAGGGAAATTTACTGAATTACAAAAAGGAGACAAGTGCCAAATTGCACCTAACCATGTAGGAGCTATAAGGCAGTGGTGTAAGCATGAGAAGCAGCTGACCTGAAAAGGGAGTGCGTCATGCTTGGTGTAAGCACATTGGAGCTTCAGGGCTCCCAGTTGAACTTAGCTTAACAAAGCTAAGCAAGGGTGTGTGTGTCTCAGGCTGTATTGACTTATTCCATGAAATGAAGAGCATGTTCATGTCCAGGGGAGGGCCATTTCTGCTTCAAAGTGTTTACTTTAGCCAAAAGGGTTTGCATGGTGTGCACAGGGTCTAAAACAAAACAAACAAAAAAAAATGGAAATAACAGGACAGTTTACATTTGGGCAATGGGTTTGCATATTGTGCCTCAGGGCTTAAAAGGGTTTGAAATGGTAAGGTAAAAAAGAAAAAAAAAGGCAAACAGCAGAATAAATGCAATCAAGTTCTAATAAAATAGCCAAGCAGGTGGAATGCATCATAGTCAGCCAATCATACAGGCAGCATCTGCAGCACAACAGTATAAATTGTGCAAACCCCTTTCAGTCTGGTTTCCCGACAAACCTTCCACCATTGGTGTACACATGCGGGGGAATTTTAACAAAAAAAAAAAATGGGGCTGCCATTGTTTTCATCTATCAGTATGTGCTAGAGGCTGAGGGCGGTGAGGAGGATAATGGTGCAACCACCCCAGACTGAGGAGGAGGAGGAGAAAAGTGTTCAGACCCAGGGTAATCTATCAGGTGATACATGATCTGGAGATAGTAGAGCACTACAGGGTGGACAGAGACATACTTCAGCAAGTCATCGAGCTGTGCCAGTCTCAACTTAGACCCAGAGCCAACAGAGGGGAACCCATACCAGTGGATACCAACGTATGTGTAGCCTTAGGAATACTAGCTACAGGTACTTTCCAAAAACCTACTGGGACATGATGGGGGTCTCACAGGCATCTGCATCCAGGGTACTCCACCAGTTTCTGGATGGCATGCTAACACATGTCAGTGAGCAAGCACATTTACTTCCCCAAAACCCGTGAGGAGAGAACCAGCAATATGCGTCTCTTCCTCCATGTAACAGAATACCCAGAGGTACTGGATGCAATAGACTGCATGCACATTCACATCAGAGCACCACCCAGTGAACAGGGTAGGGTCTACATAAACTACAAGGGCTTTCCCTTCAACTGCCAGGTTATGTGCAATGCCCAGGCCATTATCATGAATGTGTGTGCTGGCAGCCCTGGAAGCTATCATAACTCCCTCATCTGGCATTCGTCATAGCTGTACCAGCCATTTGCCAGTGGGGACATCCCATATGGCCAGCTGATGGGGGATGCTGGCTATGCACTGGAGATGTGGATGATGACACCTATTAGAAATCTACACACACCCAATCAAGAATGCCATAATGAGGCACACGCACAAACTGGGATCATTATAGAGCATGTGTTTGGGATGCTGAAATCACAGTTCTGCTGCCTTGACATAGCCTTGCAGTACTCTCCAGCCACATGTGCACACATGTTCATAGTATGCACCATGCTACACAATATGATCCTGCAGAAACAGCTGCAGCAGGAACAGCACGGGGAAGGGCCACACAGTCCCCCACCATTGTCAAGGTCCCCACAGGCACAGAGGGACTCAGAGGAGGAAGCCCTTGAGCCTGTTCCTGTAGGCAGATGGAAGAGTGTCCAGTATGCCCAGGCCTTGGCAAAGAGGTAATGCATAGCACACACACTGACACTGTAGGGACCGAGGGACTGACACCTCTCGCTGACTTGCACATACAATAAAATGGATGCCACACACATCACACTACCTGTAGCTTACCCTGTATAGGCAGTGTACTGCCTGCATCTGACAGAGTCATCCTTCACCCACCATCCCCACAACTGCCGCAGGCACAAGGTAAGTCAGTCTTCTAAGCAATAAATGAATAGAGCAGTATGTTCTGGTAGCATATCTATGGTATTGCTGCATGCATGCAAGGGAATGGGGTAGCTTACTGGGGTAACAGCAGACAACTGGCAGCTATGTGGGACACCAGGAAATGTCTGACCAATACTGGCTTCCCCACACTATGCAGTATTATCCAAGGTGACAAATCTAACTGCAGTATATGCGGGTGGGGGGGGCAACTAAGGGGGAGTCATAGGTCACATGCATGGATGTCAATGTGGGGATCCCATACTCACCCCTCAAACTCACCCAGCAAGTCAGCTGTAGAAAACCATAAAGAAATGTCTGGCAAAAGCCCACAAATGGCGACAATGATGGAATACCCCCTACAGACTTACACAGTGATATAACAGCAGGTTTCCAGTTGCAGTAAGGCTCTGAAGAGTAAGAAGTCTGAAACTCAGTTGTATGTCATTACAATCTAAGCTGTGACCTCTAGTGATATGCCTCTGTTCTCCAATACAGAGCACAACACTATTCTAAATGGAACCAAAATGTAAAACCAGTATCAGCACAGTATGTGCAAATGTGTACCATTGACAACTGTGCACTCCCACACCCATATTCCCAATGAAATGCAGTAATATGTAAGTTTGTAGGGTAATAACAGCAGAGCACACATTGCCAGGGATGTCCCAATCAACATGATAACTTGTTGCATGTCCACAATATGCAGGGCTCAATGATATATATATATATATATATATATATATATATATATATATATATATATATATATATATATATGCATGGGAAATACTGTCAGGATGTGGCCAGCATGTACTCCCGGCTGTTGTGTAAAAGTGTATGTTTATGTGTGTTTGTAAGTTAAAGATTTTGAGCCCATTAACAACCAGTACACTTCCCATTGCCCTACTTTAGCAGTCTAGCTCATGTCAGTCACCTTAGAAGTACCCGTGGGCAGCCATCAGCCCAGTAAGCTCTGTGGTGCATGTGATAATTGTGTAACACTATAATACAAATAATTACTTAGATAGGGGGCTCTAATCTCAGCCTTGGCAAATGTAAACATGTGTGTTTGTAGGTTAAAGATTTTGAGCCTATTCATAACCAGTACACTTCCCGTTACCCTACTTTAGCAGGCCTGCTGATGTCAGTTACCTTAGAAGTACATGTGGCAGCCCTCAGCCGTATTAGCTCTGTGGAGCATGTGATAGTTGCGTAACACTATAGTGCAAATGACTAGTTATATAGGGGTTCTAATCTCAGTGCTGACAAATGCAAATGTGTGTGTGTGTGTGTGTGTGTGTGTGTGTGTGTGTGTGTGTGTGTGTGTGTGTGTGTGTGTGTAGGTTAAAGATGTTAAGCCTATTCACAACCAGTACACTTATCATTGCCCTACTTTAGCAGTCCTGCTGATGTCAGTCACCTTAGAAGTACCTGTGGGCATCTTTCAATCCTATAAGCTCTGTGGCATATGTAATAACTGCATAACACTGTAGTACAAATAACTAGTTTTCTAATCTCAGTCCTGGCAAATGTGTGTGTGAGTGTATTTGTGTTTGTAAGTGTGTACATCTGTAGGTTAAGATATTTTCTGGCCTTTCTCACCCAATACATCTACCCTTGCCATATTTTACAAGGGCTGGTGATGTTCCTCACCCTGGAAGTACCCTGGGATACTGTATACCCTATAAGCTGCATGGTGAGTGTGCTAAATGCATAGCACTGTAGTAACAATAACTAGAGAAGTAGTTCTAATCTCAGTCCTAGCAAAGGTGTGTGTGTGTGTGTGTGTGTGTGTGTGTGTGTGTGTGTGTGTGTGTGTGTGTGTGTGTGTGTGTGTGTGTGTGTGTGTGTGTGTGTGTGTGTGTGTGTGTGTGTGTGTGTGTGGGTGTGTGTGTGTGTGTGTGTGTGTGTGTGTATCCTGTGTGTGTGTGTGTGTGTGTGTATCCTGTGTGTGTGTTTGGGTGAGAACCGTATCCATGGGGGGGTTGAGTTTGCAAGTTTTTGTTGTGGCCCACCCAGTATACGTCCCATTGTCCACTTTACAAGGCCCACTGTTGTCATCCACTGTAGAGGTAGCTGTAGACACTCTGCAGCCCTATAAGCTCTGTGCCATGTGAAATAACTATGTAACAGTATGGAGAAAATAAGATAGGTGGGGCTTCTAATCCTTTGATACCATTCTTCACTCAGGAATCATAGACAAATGCACTCAGCTAGGCATCAACCCCCTATATCACTAGGTGCATTGCAAACTGGCTCACAGATGAAACCCACAGTTTGAAAGCAGCGGACTCCATGTCAGACTGCTGACCCATCATGAGTGGCGTACCACAGGGTCTTGTCCTGAGTCCCCTTATGTTCAGTATCTATGCCGCTGAAGTAAAGCCCTCATGAAGGGACTCTGGCTGGCAATGTTTGCAGATGACTACAAGGTGCATGCTATTATAACCTTCCCAAGTGATGCTGACATCTTGCAGAAAGGCCTCACTGAGACCTACAACTGTTGTAAGAAACCTGGACATAAGCTCAATGCCAGAAAATGTGTCGCCATCCCCTTCAGGAACAACTTGGTTCCCATGAATCACCATATTGGTGGTAGTCCAATGAACACAGAAGTTGTTATAAGAGAACTGGGAACACAGGCTGACAGTGACCTCTCTGTTGACCACCACAGTGCCACTGTGGTCAGAAAGTCCTTCCATGTGGCACATCTCATTACTAAGGGTGTTGCATCCAGGAAGAAAGAGGTATAGTCCACCACTACTCTTCCCTCATTAGGCCTATCATCGAGTACAATGGCCCATTTAGCATGTACCTCACTAGACACCTGCAACACCTGGAGAGGCTGAAAAAACACCTCACAAAGAGGATCCTTGGCCTTAAACACTTGTCCTATATGGACAGACTCCAGTAACTCCAACTATTCTCTGTCTCATATTGGCTACTTAGAGGCGATCTCTGCTTGACTTACAAATCCATGTCTGACCCAGCTCTGTTAGGCATGCTACATCTAAAGAAACCCAATCCATCTGCACCACATGCCCCAAAGAACTCAAGCCCATTTCCACAATCAGCAGAACATGCTGGAGGGACAGGTTCATAACCCAGAGACTGGCCACACTACAGAATTGACCTCCCATACATATTAAGCAGAGCACCTCACTGGCCATCTGCAAGAGAAATCTCTATGAGTGGAAAAGGAATTGAAATCTCACCCTGGGGATCACTCCAGTAGCTATACTCAATAGACACACTGGGGAGTAACATCAGGTGGCATGATGCCAGGATACTCCTATGGGCTAGGCTTGTAAAGGCTCCATGGCTATTCACCTAGTACACACCTATTAACCTATGAACCTATGAACCTATTGATCTCAGCACTGGCATACATGTGTGTGTGTGTGTGTGTGTGTGTGTGTGTGTGTGTGTGTGTGTGTGTGTGTGTGTGTGTGTGTGTGTGTGTGTGTGTGTGTGTGTGCATCAGTGTGTTATAAAAGTGTTTGCAAGTGTGTAAACATGTAGGTGAAAGTAGTTTGATGACCTTCTCACCCAGTACACACCTCCCATTGCCATACATTACAAGGGCTGGTGATGCTATTCACTTTACAGATACATTGGGACACTCTTCAGTCTACAAGCCCCATGGTGTGTGTGGTGCCTGCATAACACTAGTACCAATAACTAGATAGGTAGGGTTTCTAATCTGAGTCCTGGCAAATTTGAGTATATAGTTTGTGTGTGTGTGTGTGTGTGTGTGTGTGTGTGTGTGTGTGTGTGTGTGTGTGTGTGTGTGTGTGTGTGTGTGTGTAAAACTATTTGCAAGTATGTATATTTGTAGGATACAACATTTGAGGCCTCACTCTCCCAGTACACTGTCCATTGCCATACTTTACAAGGGCTTGGGATGTTGTTCACCTTAGAAGAACTGTGGGACACTCTTAACCCTATAAGCTCCATGGCACATGCAATAAATGTGTAATACTGTAGTAACAATAACTAGATAGGTAGGGGTTCTAATCTCAATCCTGACAAGTGTGTGTGTGAGAGAACTGTACCCTGTGTATATGTTTGAGTGAGAACTATATCCATTGGGGGTGGGTTTTACATTTTTAGGCCATGGTACTCCCGGTACATGAATCAAGGTCCACTTTACAAGCCCTGCTGTCTTCATCAATTGTAGAGGTATCTGTTGACACTCTTCAGCCCAATAAGCCCCATGCCTCATGCAGAAACTATTTACCAGTATGGACTGACTAACAAGATAGGCAGGGCTGCTAATCTTGGTCCTGGCAAATGTGTGTATGAGTGTATTTGTATTTGTAAGTGTGTATAACTGTAGGTTAATGTATTTTCAGTCCATTCTCACCAAGTACACCTCCCATTGCCATACTTTACAAAGCCTGGTGATGTTGTTCACCTTAGAATTACCTCGGGACACTCTTCAATCTGTAAGCTTCATGGCACATGTGATAAATGCATAACACTCTAGTAGCAATAATTAGATAGGTAGGGGTTCTATTTTCAGTCCTGGCAAGTGTGTGTGTGAGTGAGAACAGTATTCTGTGTGTGTTTGAATGAGAACTATATTCATTGTGTGCTCGTGGTTTACAATTTTAGGCAATGGTACTCCCAGTACTGTTTCCAAGGTCCACTTTACAAAGCCTGCTCTTCATGTCTACTGTAGAGTTATCTGTAGACACAGTTCAGCATTATAAGTCCCATGCCACATGCAACAGCTATGCAACAGTATGGAATTTATAACATGATAGTCAGAGCTACTAATGTCAGTACTGGCAAATGTGTGTGTGAGTGTAGCAGTGTTTATGAGTGTGTAGACCTATAGGAGACAGTATAGCGAGTCCTTTCCCACCCAGTACACCCCCACTGCCACACCTCACAAGGGCACATGATGTTATTCATTTTACAAGTACCTTGGAACAGTCATCACACTATTAGTTCCGTGCCACCTGCGATAACTGCATAACACTGTAATACTACTAACTAGATGGGTAGGGGTTCCAAATCCAACACTGGCAACTCTAATTTAGCGCTTGTGTGTGTGTGTGTGTGTGTGTGTGTGTGTGTGTGTGTGTGTGTGTGTGTGAGTGAGACTGTGTGTGTGGGAACAGTATTCTCTGTGTGTTTGGTCGACACAATATCCTCTGGGGGTGTGGGTTTTACCAATCTGAGGTGTGTTCCACCCACTACACTTACCATTGTCCACTTTACAAGAGCTGCTGATGTCAACTACCACAGACTTACCTGTATACACCCCCTCAGCCCTATAAGCTCTGTGGCACATGCAATAACTGTTACACAAACCTGGTAAATGTGTACATATACAGCTGCACCTCAGCTATGACACAGTCGATGTGTTACCACTGTGCCATACCCCTTGTTTGCAATGTCTGCAGGGCCACATCCTGCTGACACATAGACACCTTGAACACAAACAGAATACAGCATGTGAGACTACATTCAGTCAGCGTAACTAACATGAATAATGCATCATGGCTAAAAAGGTACACACACTCTGAAGTGTACTCATTACAAATGCCAGCTGACAGCACCTTACACAGCATTACATATTGTAGCTAAACTGTACTTAATTCACCCTGTGCATCAGAAGCATATTAGCATGTCCCTGCATCAGTGGTATGGATGACAGGGATGTGGCACAGGTATAATCATATGCACAGGGTGTTGTGTGGGTTTGCCAGAGGCCTAGGCTGGGTCATACAGTTGACATCATGTGTGTGTGTTTTGAGATGTGTTTTATGAATGGCCTGTGCAGAGGTGGTGTGTGTGTGTGTGTGTGTGTGTGTGTGTATGTGTGTGTGTGTGTGTGTGTGTGTGTGTGTCTGGAGATGACCTGGCTATGATGGTGATGTTTGTGTGTGTGTATGCACACAGTCACACCATATGGCTGTTCCAACATACCCCTACACAGGGGTATGTTGAGCAGCTCTGGACAGTACATGGCAGGGTGTACAGTTCACTGTCTCTGGCCATGGACATGTGAACTGGTCCTGCCAGGGGTCTCACTGGCACAACCAGGCCCTAGGCTAGATGCAGTACTACTCTCCAATGGTGACTGCTGTATGCTGGATCTGTGTCCTTGATGGGACTGGCCAGGGCCACGTGCCCATGTCTTGCACCAATGTGGTGTGGACAGCACCTGCCAATGCCCATCTCCCACCACATGCTGCAGCACAGACATTCCATGGTTGAGGATTGCCAAAGTCCCCATTTTCTATTCATGACCTCAGTATTTTGATGTGTGGCCTCAACAAGGTCATGTATGTCGTCACGTAAGCCAGGAAGAATTGCATCCAAGACCGTGAGTCTTTGTCTGGTGTTGCATTCACTATATGCCTGTGCATCTATGACAGCCCAAAACATGCATCTGGTGACACCTGTTGTGGCACATGTGACAGCGGCTTGACAGGCAGTGTCCTCATTCGAGCAACCCTGCCCATCTGCCTGTGTGGGACCTCCCCTGCACTCTGGCTATGGCTAGTGCCTACACTCCCACTTGCCATAGTCACCACATTAGCCTGTTTCATGCCACTACCCACCAACTGTCCATTATCTGCAGCTGCTGAGGATGGGGCATGTGTCGGCATTGTGACTGTGTGCGGGGACATTGTGGATGACTGTGGGATGCAAATTGATTGTGCAGATTCAGCCCCTGACAACCCAACCTTTGCCTCACTAGGACCAACATCACTGTCAGAGTCTGCAGAGACACTGACATTAGATTCAGAGCGGGTGGGACCATGGCCACCATGTCCACCTGTGAGGGGAAAACAACATATGTAAATTAATGCCTGCGCTATAAGGTTTGCTGGTAAACACACACACACACACGCACACACACACACGCTTTTGCGCACACCGCGCACACCGCCCACCGCACACACACACACACACACACACACCCATACATGCATGCACACATGGACACACACACAGACACATACAGGTGAGGTGGCACAAAGGCATTACACAGACCTCACAAAAGCCAATTGGTGACATTCACTACACACAGTCAGACTACAACATACACACTCTGGACAGGCCCTCAACATCATGCAGTGCAGCCCTTTCCACTTAATGTTACTACTAATATACACCATTGGGATAAAGTGGTGCAGTGTTATTAGGTGATGAGCCACCCCATCCTTAAACAAC